>NC_048309.1:37690433-37922928 GCF_013100865.1 Trachemys scripta elegans
GAGGTTTTCCTTTCACCTTTCTTTCTTTAATTAAAAGCCTTCTTTTTAAGAACCTGATTGATTTTTCCTTGTTTTAAGACCCAAGGGGGTTGGATCTGGACTCACCAGGAATTGGTGGGGGAAAGGAGGAGGGATGGTTAATTTCTCCTTGTTTTAAGATCTAAGGGTTTGGATTGGTGTTCATCAGGAAATTGGTGGAGAAATCTCTCAAGGCTACCCAGGGAAGGGTTATAGTACATGGGAGGGAGATATTTTGGGGGGAAGACAGAGTTTCCAAATGACTCATAAACAATTTGGTGGTGGCAGCTGGTAATTAAGCTTAGGGGTTCTCATGCAGGTCCCCACATCTGTATCCTAAAGTTTAGAGTGGGGGTGAAACATATGACATATGTGGATTTTGAAATGTTATAATTTGGTTCCTCAAAAGAGAAGCATTTTTATATTTTAGGCTTTTGAACAAAAACCTAAATATATTTTCTTCTTCTTTTGCTTGTGAAATATTCTTTTTAAAAGAAAAGGTGTTTGCCATTAAAAAAAACATTTCAGCAGAAATATTTCTATACACACTGTTAGTTTTAACATAAGTGATCTCTCTTAATCCTCTCCTGAACTAAGCAGACATGTAAGCAACTGATACCTACATTTTAGGCTTCATATCTGTATCTCCATCACTGTACCTGCAGGCTTCATGCACACATACTCCAGATCCCCCTTCACCCCAAAACTTGTGCCTCATTGACATACCTCCAGCTGTTATAAACTCAAACCTACTTGCACTTCTAGAGATTTCTGTTAATTCTACTCTCTCCTGGCTCCAGCATAAAACCAATTTAGAAATTCCATTTCCCAGCCAGCTTGCTCTCATTTTTAAGTTACATCAAAGATATCAGGGTGCCCTTTATATAACTTCTACAAACCAAAAGACAAGAAAGAAAAACTAGGTGATGCTCTCTCTCCATCCTCTGATGGCCCAGAAACTGCTCATACCCATTTCCTTTAGTGTTCAGTTGATATTTTATTCCAAACCCTTCCACCAACGTAAGTACAGTGCAAAATCATAGCTGTTAACTCTGTCAGTCCCTCTTTACCAGAGGTCCAGGAAGAAAAGAAATCATCCTATCTTTCAGTCTATCTTCAGCTACCATATTCTTCTTCCTCAGAACACTGCCTTCCTGGGTTTTACCAGGTTAACCAGCTGCAGGCTAATTAGTTCATTACTTCCCCCAGCCTCTCCTGATTAGCTAATTGCTCAATCAGCCATCATTGGCAGGAACTAATTGAGGCTACAGTGATCAGAGTGCTGACCTACCTGTCAGACCTCAGCACTCTGGATAGAAAGAAAGAAAGAAAGAAAGAAAGAAAGAAAGAAAGAAAGAAAGAAAGAAAGAAGGAAAGAAAGAAAGAAAGAAAGAAAGAAAGAAGCTGCCTTCACCATAAGATTTGGATCCCTGTGGAATCTTTTCCTTGTCCTGAATTGCTGATGCTATAACAATGTGTGACATTCAAAAACTGACAATACAATAGCAGCTACATAGTAAATAGAATGGAGCACCCAGTGGCTTTTAAATCATTGAAATTGATTGAACCACTGGCATCCTTAGAAAATCAATAGGAGATGGGTGCTTAATGCTGTTGTCAGATGTTGGAAGCATGTGTGTGTTCCCTTTGAATGCTGTCCCAGCTTTGTGCTGATAGCCAACACAGCAGACCTTGATAGAGCTACCCACAAAGAACACAGGACTTGGCCACTCGGCCAGTTTTATGTAGACGAAGCACAGTAATAGCACCCAGCAGACCCTACAGGGATACTAATACATGTTTGCCCGTGACAATGGACTCAGCTCAGTGAATGGCAGGACTTTCCATTTCCCCCTCGGCAAGACCAAGATACTCTCTCTGAAACCCCTCTTTATACACCAATACAAACAAGTTACATATTGCCCCTCTAGAGTGGCTAGTTACCACTCTTTACTTTGTACCTGTTGGTTCGATCAAAATATCTCTATCCATCACACGGTCATCCTTACGTCATCTTTAGGAGAGGTCAGTGTGTTCTCATTACCTTTGGGGGGGGGGGGGTGTTTGTACCATACTTGGTATCGGGGAATTCTGGTACCACCCTTATGGAATGTGCTTGCTTTAGTGTCCTGTGCCTAGTACTTTTTAGGAATGTGTAGGTTTTCGCAATACCAGCCCTGTACTTCCCAGGTTCTTTGAGCCTGCACACAAGCATAGCCTGATTTTTTGCTCACTTTGCTTTATATTACAAAGCTTTAAGACTGTAACAGACTGCCTCGGGGTGCAACCTGGAACTGGGGTACCACTGAGTCTCACCACCCTGGGCTCCCTCTCACACTGTGATGCTATAACAAGCTAAAGTCCTCTACAGGGACTTGCACTCACACAGCCATACACAAGCAGGGGCTAAACCCAGCTGAGTTACTCATGAACCAACAATAGAGAGGCTCCAGTGTTTGTTTCTCATGTGTTTCCAGGTGATGTGTTGTAGGGGGAGTGAGGCCCCATGGTGATGTCACTTCTCCCTTTTATAGTTTCTTTCATGAGGAGGGAACTTCTTTGTTTCAAGCCAAGCCCCCAACACAGTTTGTGGAAAAGTACAGGCACTAAAATGAAGTCCAGTATCATATGATCTAGTCTCATGCCTTTGCATGCTTCAATGAGTCCTGGCAGCCATGAAGTGTCCACAGGTGAGGATAAGCTTTTCCCATGGCCCATTGTTTTCATTGATGGCCCATTACCTTGGATATTCTCTTCACAATGTGCTGGCTAGACTGCATGTAAATTGACCTGTGGGAGTTATCCAGGAGCAAGCACATTTGAAATACAGATGCACAGTAATATTCATAACCCCAGATTCAAAAATGATACATGTATACAAAGCTCCAGGTTGTTGTGGAGGCTTAATACATCAGTGATAATGAGATGCACCAATCCTATGGTAATGGGGGACTGATCAGTACCTGAGATGATTTTTTGCAGTGTTGTTGTAGTCATGTTGGTCCCAGGATATGAGAGAGACAAAATAGATGAGGTGTTATCTTTTATTGGACCAGCTTCTATTGGTGTAGCCTGAAATATTGTTTCTCTCACAAACAAGAATTGGCTCAATAAAAAGATTACCTCACCCACCTTGTTTCTTGGAGAGTTCATGGTGTTTATTTCCCTTTACCTTTACTTCTGCAGACAAAATGAACAAGAATGGAAAAGCCAACCAAATGTCTGTGCTCCAAAAGTTCGTCCTGTTGGGACTGTCTGGACATCCAGAGGATGTCTGGCCCTGTGCGTGGAGTTCCTTGCACTTTACTTGGGAACCTCTTCACCATTCTCCTGGCTGTGTCTGACCCTATCCTCCACACCCCCATGTATTTCTTTCTTGCCAACCTGTCTCTCTTGGAGGTCAGCTATATTTCAAGTGACTTGCCCCAGTTATTGGCCCATTTCTTGGCAGTGCACAGATGTAACTCATTGGCACATTGCATGGCCCAGATGTACCTCTTCCTCTCCTTTGGGATAATGGAGTGCTTCCTCCTCACCATTGTGTTGTACAACAGGTACATCGCCATCTGCTTCCTGCGCCTCATGGTCGTTTCCTGGGCAGGCAGTTTTCTAGCTTCCACCATCAACATTGAGTCCAGCTTCCAGCTGTCTTTCTGTGGGCACAGGGAGGTAGACCATTTCCCCTATGAAATGCTGGACATGGTGAGTTTGGCTCGTGCTAGGAAGGACCAGGCACAAATAGTCATTGCCGTGAATTGTGTGTTCAAGTTGATATGACCACTTTCCTTAATAATCCTCGCTTACACTCCCATCCTTGGCACAGTCCTGAACATCCCCTCTACTGCAAAGAGGAATATGGCCTTTTCCTTCAGCTCTGCCCACCTGGTTGTGATCTGCCTGTTTTTTGGGACAGCAATTTCCATGTACCTGAGTTTCAGGGTCTATCTCCACCATGGGGCAGCTCAAAACAAGCTCTGTCTTCTACATCACCATCACCCCAGTGCTCAACCCCATCACATACAGGCTGAGGAACAAGGAGGTGATATGTGCCCTGAGGAAGACAATGGGTATGGATGTAGGTATAGGTATTGCATGAACAATGACAGAAAACAGAAGTAAGGAAACAGGCAGGAAAATGGACAAAGCAGGAATTCACAGGTGGCCTCGTAAATATGTACACAATAGATAAAGAAATAAGCTTGTAGCTGCAGCTTTGCTTACTAGCATATTTTCTAGCACATAGATAGTTCATAATCTTTCAGAGATTGGCTTACTAATTTTGTGGACCAATCATAAAGCATGTGATGTAATGTGGAATGCAATATACATTATTTACAATTACGTCCTTTGGAGTTGTGGTGCACCCTAACGCACCCCCCTACGCCTGAGCCCGATCATCTCAGGTGTAGATTTGTGAAATGCTGGTAAAGAAACCTCAGTGCTGAGTCTGGATATGAACCAAGTTTTTGGATTCCAGAGAACTGGATAAAGTGTTCTCCCAGAACTGGATGAAGTGTTCTAGACAAGCCAAGTGATAGAGGTCTTGGAGGAAATTCCACTAGTAGGGAGCTATGGGTCTCTGTTATAAGATCCTGACCGTGAGAGACAGATCATGGGGCCATCCAGTTTGGAATTCTGACATCTGCTGTGCTGAATCAGAACAATAGTCCAGCTATCCTGCACACCTTCTACATGCTGGACAAGATAAAGATAAATGGTCCACCTAGTCCTGTATCTCACCTACATACTGGATCAGACCAACGGTTGACCTATTCCTTTATGCTTTCTATTAATAGAAAAGACCATTGGTTGATCCTGTCTGAAATCCTTTCCCCTATACACTGCATCCGATCAATGATTCATCTGTTCCTATATTCACCCTGCCCTTTGTACACACCGCCCTTTGCTACTACCGATTGACCTGCTAAAAATCAACTGTCTATCTAGTCTTGGTTCTTTCCTATGTAACAGATAAGAATGGCCCCAGTAGCTCTGTATCCTTTCTATATACAGGGTAAGACTGATGGTCCCTCTAGTCCTGTATCCCTTCTAGATATCAAATTAGACCAAAATTTCTCCTCCAGTTTAGAAATATTTCTTCAACATTCAACCTTTACAAGGTCATTACACATAAAAACAAATCAAAACATATCGTTTGAGCTATTCTGGAGGCGTGTGTTGGACTAGTCCTTTCCACCACCAGTTGGGAAAGGAAAGAGGGATGGCAGCAGATGATGCACAGGAACTGAAAGGCTGGAAAGTCTGCACAATTGCTATTATTACATGACTGAGTAAAACTGCAAAACATGTTCATTCCGATTTTTTCAAAGAAAATGTAGATTCAGCAACACTGAATCGTTTTACAAATTCGTGTTGATGTCACCAAATTGTTTCAGTAAGAAAACACTAAACAAATTCCAAATTTTTTACTTTCTTGTTTGTTTTATTTGACTTTGAAATCTGTGTTATTAATTTTATATCACGTTTATCTACTATATTTAGCATTATACACATACAATATTTAAGAATGTTAAATATTATAACATTATAATCAAAACCAAATGATTTTCCTTATCTAAACTAAACAGCTTGGAAAAACTTTTCTATGGTTCTGAATCAATTTGGGCATCGGGATCACTTAACATACTTTGATTAATGAACCCACCACCTCTGCACCTTGCCCTGAAATGTGTTCTCAGACGCTCTCATGTCTGCTATGGGACCTTTAACATATCTGTAGCATAAAGGATAGTTTTTTTCCCATTTCAGAATGTCCCTTATTCTCTCTGAGATATACATTTATCTTACAGAGCGGTCATTTCTTTAACACCTTTTAAATTGAATTCAAGGTTCATCCCTGGTTGATCACTTATATTTATATCAATATCTATGGCTATATCTAAATATATAGCTATAAGCCATGTCTCTGATGTTTCTGCTGCCCATGCTACCAGGTGTAATTAAACTCATACTAGGTCGATGAGTACTATGTGTACACGAGCATGGGAATCACATCTCTTGCTCATTGTGTAGACATACTTTGATTCATAGATTCTAAAGCCAGAAGGGAGCACTGTGGTCATCTAGCCTGACCTCCTATATAGCACAAGCCAGAAAACTTCTCTGAATTAATTTCTCTTTGAACTAGAGCAGATCTTTTAGTAAAACATCCTGTCTTGATTTAAAAATTGTCAGTGATGGAGAATCCACCATGACCATTAGTAACTTGTCCCAATGGTTAATTACCCTCACTGTTAAAAATCCACAGGTCTGTTCCAGTCTGAATGTGACTAGCTTCAAGACATTGGACCTTGTCTGTACTTTGTCTGCTAGATTGAAGAGCCCATGAACAAATTTCTGTTCCCCAGGTCGGCGTTTATAGGCTGTAATCAATTCATCCCTTAATGCTCTCTTGGATGAGCTAAATAGATTGCGCTATTTGTGTCTATTGCCATAAGGCAAGTTCTACAGGCATGTGTAACCCCCCCAATCTCCTCCCTTCAGCACAGCATCTCCTAGCGCCATTGTGGGACATTGAGGTCCTCACTGATTGTGAGGGGAGAGCACCCCATTCTGAGTCTTACACACACACATACACACACATTCTCAGTCACTGAAGCACATTGTCTCCTAGACACAGGGTGGGGTATGGTGGTCAGCATTGACTCCAAGGGGAGAGTGCCCTCAAAGGAATCAACCACTCTGAGCTCTTTCCAGCCCTTGGGTTGAGTGCTCCCCATTCAAGAACTGACATAGACCATCCTTGCTTGGAGATATGAAGAAAGAGATCCTTTGTGAGAGTCCACTGCTGTTTTATTGTTCTCTGGGATACCCCCTGAGAAGCCTGGAACTAGAATACAAATGTCTCCCAACTTACTCCCATATATCTATGCTGATCTTCCCAGTCACAATGTGACCTTAGTGGGAAACCACCTCTCCTCGGTGCCCCTGTATAAACTGAAGACAATAAAATGTATGCATCTCCCAGGGATAATAATATTTATAATGATCTCGTGAGCGAGATCATTAAACAGCATCAGGCTGAATAAGTACTTGGGTGGGAGACCATCAAGGTGCAGCTGAAGGGTTGTGAAATTTAATTAGTGTGTGAAAAGGTCTTTGAGATCATATGATAAAAGCTGCTTTAGGAAGCAAAAAGTATTAGTATTCTTATGAGATCCTAAGTTTTCTCATTCTGCAAAGTAGGGTTATTCAGGCTTAAACTGCTCCCTTCGGGTTTGTGGTAGAATCACACAGAGCTTGAGGATGTCCTAATAACTTTATTCTACAAAAGGGTTTAAGGGAAAAAACACATACCATATTCCATTGCAAACTGGGAACCCAAGTCCCTTTTGGCAGCTTTGACAATCTTACCCCAGGTATTCACCTTCCTCACAGACCCTCCCGGTTCTGTTTGTCTCACATGGACAACAGTCAGAAGGGATATGTCCATTTATCCCAAGGGAGGAGATATGAGACTTGTCACCCCTGTGAGAACTCAGCTCCTAATCTCTGCAGTGTTTGCCTCCATCCCGCATCTGCAAAACGTGGAAAATAATGTCTCCCTTGAATATTTAGGCTGAGATTTGTAAATCCATTTTAATGGGAAATGACATCCAAGTCACTCTCAGCTTTGAAAATCTCAGACACTGTTTTGCACAGGGCCTAGGTATCACTTGATCTCAATTGAGGCCAATAGGTGCTACTGGATGATAAAAATAATTAATAATTTGCTGGACAGTAAAATGATTAGTCTGCATTTTCTCCAAGACATTGAATTATGGGACCTACAGTATGGTTTGGAGGTAATGCAATTAAATCAATTTTCTCTGCTCTGTATTTTGTGTCAGTGAATAATGAATACATAACTGAAGCTCTGGGTGCCAGGGGTACAGATGATATTTCCCTTCAAACTGTATTGTTTTATAAATGTCTAATTGTGTGTTCTACATTGTGCATGCTATATCATGGATTAAAATGCCCTGTGTTTCTTCGTGCTGAAATATTTTTTCTATTTATTTAATTGAACCCTATTTCATCCTAGTTACACTGGGAATGACTTTAGACCAGTACATACATTTTAAACTACAATGAAAAGTGATAACATACAAATACACACAAATCAGTTCAGAGACATGCTCATACAGGGTAAGAATCAGGAGAAACTCCATTGAGGTCAGTGGAATTAAACCAGCATAACACAAGCATAAATAAGAGGAAAATCAGGTTCTCACAAACAACAGAGCATATCATACTCATTCTCTGTATGTCTCATTTTCTGCTCACCCACACTGGTGTAAATCAGGAGTAACTCCATTGGGAATTATTCTCCTGTCATCTACTCCATCGTAAATCAGGAGTAAGTACTTTTACTCAGTGGGCCTAGTTCTCCTCTCACCCCAGTGCAAATCATGAGTAATGCCATTAAAGCAATGGAGCTGCTTCTCCTCTCACACACCCTGGTGTATATCAGGAGTAATGCATTGAAATCAATAGAGTTATGACGTGAGGGAATGGAGTTTTCAGCTCATTATTTGTTTTTCCATTAAAGTCACCTGTGAACCTAGAGGAAAATGGTAATTTATGATATTATCAGAGCATCTAGGAGAGTTAGGTACCCAGCTCCTGTTATATGTAGGTGTCTAATTCCCGTTGGCTTCTTTGAAAATCCCAGCCAAAACCTTTATACATTCTGTGAAAATGCTTGTTTCCCTATTAATTTCCAGATGGCCTCTTTCACCTCTTTGTTCCTCAGACTGTAAACAACTGGGTTTAACATGGGAGTCATGACCATATAGAGCAGGGACAAGAGCTTGTCTCTGTCCATGGACTCCCTAGACTTGAATCCTAAGCACATGAAACTCCCCCTATAGTACAAAGCCACCATGACCAGGTGTGAGGAGCAGGTGGAGAAAGCTTTGAGCCTGACGCCCCCTCCCGCAGGCATCTTCAGGATGATGGAGAAAATGCAGACATAGGTCATGAGTATCAAAGCAAAGGGCATCATTAGCACTAAGGCACCGGCTATGAGAATGTAAGCCTCATTAAAAGAGGTGTCTGAGCAGACCGGCTTTAGCATGGCTGGCATCTCACAGAAGAAATGGTTAATTCTATTAGACCCACAATATGGCAGCCTGAATATAAAAGCTGTCTGACTCAGAGACACCATGTTACCACTGATCCATGAGCCAGCCAAGAACCCAACACAGGTTCTCCTGCTCATGAGGACTGTATAGTGCAGAGGGACACATATAGCAACATATCGGTCATAGGCCATCACAGATAGCAGAAAACTTTCTGTGGCTGCAAACAAGAGGAAGAAATACATCTGTGTGGCACAATCAGCAAAGGAGATGTCAATTTTCAGAACTGCAAATGAACTACATAAACTTTATGTTGCAATAGCCCTAAGCCATGGATTTTCAAAAGGAGCTGAAGGGAATGATGGTGAGTTATTCTGGAATAGCTATTTCTGATTAACTCCCTGTGTGGATGCTCTAATTCCAGAAAAAAATAGTGCCTTATTCCAAATGAGCTTAATCCACTTAGATCCAAAGTCTTCTGACTCCCACTGGAACTCAAGTGTGGTGCCTAACACCCCAAGAACTCTTTGAAACTCCCACAATAAAACATTACCATCCATCTTCTGCCACACAGGAGCATATAACTTCCCACAGGTATATCCTGTCCTACTGGCCTCTTTCCAGCTAGACTGTGCCCTGTAAAATTGCCAGCTGAATGACTGGTTGTATCAGTGGGAGCTGTGATTTAGACTTGTAGTGACAATCACCTACATCTCTTCTGAGCATAGACAGATTACTGAAGAAAACAGAGCAAAGACTGTAATTTTCTATCCATTACCTAGCTCAGAATTTTGAAACATAAGGGGTGGAGGTTTTAATGGCTCTCAGTGTCCAAACCAACTAGGAGGGCTTTGAACATCTCAGCCATTGTGCCCTCCTGCCTGTCTGCCATTACTCTGAATTTTGCTGTGATCAGTACATTGGTAATATAGTGGCTGTGTGGCCCCTTCAACTAGCATAGTCATCAGCAGGACTAGAAACTTAGACTTTCAGAACCCACACTCACTGACTTCAATATGATTTGGATTAGGATCCCAAAGCACAACCACATGAGCTAAATGAATAGCTAATAATATTGATATTTATTATTATGCTTTTTTCAATTTTTATCAATTTTAATATTCACATTTGTGCGAAATTATGGAGGGGATCAAAAATATTTTTTGTCAGTACATGTTTAGATTCAAAAAATTAAAGCTATATACCATTAAAACCATACAAAGTAAATAGCGTTAAATCAAACCCTAATATGTTATCAGGCAGCATTTTTCTTATTTTGCTTATCTGTAAATTTTTATTATTATTGATGGAGATATTTTTGTTGGTTTCTGTGTGTACAGTGAAATTGACCTTTGCCAAAATTTTGTGATACAAATCTAATCCTTCCAAACCTATTTATAGGGATAGCAACATAAACAAGACAATAACAAGTAGCTATTAGTATTGTTTTCCTAAAACATTAAAGCAGAGGTCTGCACTGTGAACAGTTCTCATTCAAATATTGTACATGAACAAGAAATAATAACCAGAGCATTTTTTAAAAAATGAAACCTTTAAGTCCTATAGGCTATATTCTCCATTCCATTATGCCATACAAGACTGCAAAACTGCCACAATGGGGTGGAGAATTTTTAATTCAGTCTCTCCTCAGGGAAAACTCACAGTGGGACAAATTTTGAGTTTTGATTGATTAAATACTTATAAGGAACTCAAAATTTGGCCCCTAAGTAGGCTTGTTCAGCAACTTATAACTATCCATAAATACATCACCTGTAGGTATTCCAAACCCAATTGTCTTCTCTCATGTACCTTGGAGAAAGGCAAAATTGTTACCCAGAGATGAGGATCTGGAACCAATACACAGAGTGAATGTTTATCTTCTTGGCAACATGCATCTGACTCCAAAGCATCTCAAAGACAGTTTTTAAAATAAGACACAAAACTGCTTCAGCACCACCCCGGGAGAAGGTAGGCCTTGTGCAGATTTTGCAGAGCTTTCTCATGAAAGAGAGGTAATAATAATATTTGGTGTGTTCTGAGGGAACTATAAATAAATACCCCTGTGTAGGAGAGATGACAGTAGCCCTGCAAATTATTCAGATGTCAGGGTGATGGGTATGGTTAGAATAGAGAAGAATCAAGAGAGTGGGGCAACAGATTATGTATGGGAATAGATAGAAGGATAGATCATGAAAATGCTTCAGCATCAAGAAACCAGCAGATTTCCTATGGATTTTCACCTACCATCTGTTTCCATTTCAAAGCTGGGGAGCTGGTTGAGGGAGGGATTTGTAGGCACTGTATCCACTCTATGCATTGCCAAGTCTCAGCCCATATTCCCAAGTGTGGGAACTGATGCCTTTGCTCTCAAAATATTTTGTTCTTATTGCCAAACTAAGATTTGTTCCTTGTTTTGTAACATCATTGTACATGTTGTACCATCTAAACTGGGGCCAGTAAGGTATATAGTGCATGGAGCGGTTGTGTGTGTGTGTGTGTGTGAGAGAGACAGTGAGCATGTATTGTGCTGGGGAAAAGAGTGTGTTTGGTGTGTTAGACTGGGTGTATGTGTGTGCTTCTCCTTGTGTGATGTGTGAGTGAGCATCATGGTGTATATGTATACCAGTCTATGGAAACACTGCATGTGTGATTATGTGAGTGTTTGCCTGTGTTTAAATTACAACAATTTAACCCAGTAAAAGTTAGCCTTATTCTTCCTCATTGCTCCTGTCCTAGCACATAAAACTCCCCATGATACACAGGAGGCAAAATGGAAATAGAGCTGGTGCATAAGAGATTTTTCATTTGACTGGCAATTTTGAAAAATTGTGGGGGAAATAATTTTGAGTAGAACCAAAAATATTTTTCCAAATTTTTGGTGACAAAAAGTGAAAAGCAATTTTGTTTCCATTCTGACCATTTTTAAAAGTAAAATTAAAAAAAAAATGAAATGAAAACTGTTTGGAACCAGAAAATCAAAATGTTTCATTTCAAAAGGGGCAAAATGAAAGATTTTCTGGGGAATTTTTCTGCTGTTTTATTTTTTTTAACTGACATTATTCAGAAAAACTGACAAGAATTGACTTCACTGTTGCTGAAACTACATTATCCATTGGAAAAGTTTTGTATGACAAATTTTACCCTTCTATGGATGGCCTCTTAGACAACACACATTTCTATTGTTTTTATTGCTTATTCTACAACAATAAAGAAGTAACAATACACATTTGTTTAAAACTATATTTTTATTTGGTTTACATTTTAATCACTTTGTACTTCAACTGACAATGCCAGTTATTTGAACTCTGAAGAGCACAAACTTTTGTAGTCCATTTTGAGAATCAGCCTAATTCTTCTCTCACCCTGATATAAATCCTTATTATTTCCATTGAATCTACTTTACATTCAGTGGAGATACTCCAAATTTATATTGGTCTAAACCAGGAGCTAAATGTGTCTCTGGCAGCTTGATACTTGGTGCCATGGTACTCAAACCATTGGGGCTTGTCTACACAGGAACACTCAGGAAAGATCATCTAAATTCACACCTGTGGTTAAATTAAAGTGCAATGGTTAAATCACATTATACCCCTGTGTGTATGCTCTTACTCAGAATTAAAGTGGCCTTAATTTGGTATAGTTCATTTCACTTTGAAAGTGAACCCCCAAATATTTATGCACCAACTCCCCTTCCCCCCTGCAGCTTGAGATACCCAGCTCCAGCTCACAGCACTGTACATAAAGCTATTTTTAGAGCATGAGCCCTGCAAGCCTGAGTCTGTCAACCTGAGCTGGCAGGCTTCCTCCTGCTCTCTCCAAAATGCTGTGTAGATGTACCCTATGGGCTATGCCAATTTAGATCAGCTGAAGGGGTGGACCTGTGTACCAGTTTGAACTTGCAATATCTGGCCCTCTCTTCTTTTGGTCAGTGAGGGATTTGGAGCCATTCAGCCCCTTATAAGATTGGGATGAGAGCTGGCCTGACCCAGTCTACACTTGATCACTCTTAGGGGATCCCTTTTCTCTGCACTCCTCTCTATAGAGCTTTCCTCACCATTTTTGTGGATTCCATTCTGAGACACATCACATTCCCCATTCACCATATAGGGACCCTGAGCACCTACATCAGGCTTTCTGGCCCTCCGTGATTTTTCTAGGGGCCTAGAAGTTAGGTATAGTGACACTGAACATCACAATGCCTAAGTCCCTTCATGAATCTAGCCGTACATATGTCTACTCTGCGAAGAAAAACCCATTGCACTGGAGCCACGTGTACACTGCAAAATTAAGTCGACCTAACTTATGTCAACATACAGTTGCCATAGTAATTGCATGACTTTTGCGTGTCTACACTTTGCTCCTGGTTTTGGAAGGGCACATCCTTGCCAGAAATGTTGTATTGACTGTACTGTCAGTATGGGACATTGTGGGAAGGCTTCTGACAGCCAGTAACAGTCGACATAAGCAAGGTGGTGTCTATGCTGACTCTACGTTGACCTAACTTCATTGACCTTGACTCTATGCCCCTTGTGGAGGTGGAGTTATTAAGCTGGCATAGTAGGGCAATTACATTGACAGGAGTGAAATTTAAGTGTAGGTGAACATATGCTACCTTGCATCAACCTAACTCTGTACTGTAGACCTGATCTGAGTGTCATTTTTTAGACCCACAGCTCAGGCTGTGGGTCTAAAAATAGCAACATAGATTTTTAGCCTCCTAACCCAAGCCCAGTGAGTCAATTGACCCAGACTCTGAGACTCAGTACCACAGGTTTTTTCTTTGCAGTGTAGTGTGACGGGGCAAGGCCAGATGGCTATAGAAAAGTAATGGAAGATAGATATATTAGCCCCAGGTTAAACAAATCCCTGGTACCAAGATAAGTAAATGGCAGCTGCTCCAGGTCAATTAAAACACCTGGGGCCAATTAAGATCTTTCCAGAAGGCAATGGAGATTGCTACATTGATTGGGACACCTGAAGCCAATTAGGGGCTGGCTGAAACTAGTTAAAAAGCCTCCCAGTTAGTCAGGTGGGTGTGCATGTCAGGAGCTGTGAGAAGTTGTGCTGTTGGAGAGCCTGAGCTGTATACACCATACTAGGTACAAGGAAGGAGGCCCTGAGGTAAGGGTGAAGTGGAGCTTGAGGAAGTGGGGGCTGCTGTGGGGAAGTAACCCAGGGAATTGTACGTGTCCTGTTCCTAAAAGGTCAGCTGATATTATAAGGGTCCCTGGTCTGGAGCCTGGAGTAGAGGGCAGGCCCCCTCCCCCCCCCTTTGCCACCTCATTAATCACTGGGAGACAATAGAGACTGTGCAAGGGAGGATAGCTTCTCCTCACCTCCCTTGCTGGCTTATGATGAAAATTGTTCAGTAGATTGTGACCCTTGTCTCTAAAGAGAGAAGGGTTAAGGGGAGGGTCACAGTGAGCCTCTGAGGCTAGCTAAATCTGTCAGAAAACACAGGCCCATGGAGACAAGGACAGAGCTTTGTCACAGTAGACATACTCTAAATGCTTTTTGTGCTTTTGAAATTCTCAGTTTAGACCAAGTTATCTGTATCAGAGTGGGAAATGCTTTTCCCATATCCCTTCAGCACAGTGGATTCCCCATGCTATGTATAAAGCTAATGGTCTATATAACACTCAGTTCTTTGTACAAAAAGTTAGCAGCAGATATGATGCAATTGGTTGAAACCTGCTCCCCTAGTTGTGTTCCTGTGCTATAGCTCATCACTGGAACTGCCTGAATTGTCATCTTCCCCCAATGAATATTCAAAGACACATATTTAAGGGTTTGTAACCCAGCTGTAATTAAAGAGACCTGAATGTATATTCAACATGCAAGAGCTGCCTTCAGGAAGCCAGTGAGATGCTGACCCTCTTGGAAACTTGGAAGGTAGGTGACAAATATCTCCAAAACAAGACTAAACATAGCTCTAAGTGAACCGGAACCCCCACGTGTGTTTCAAAGCACTTCATATAGATTCCTTGGCCAGATACATTAATGGTATTATGGGAAAGAGTTATTAGCTGAAATACTGGGCATTTTCACCAGGTATATTTATCGCTGTTTCTTTGTCCATATCTATCTATCACCATTCATAAAGCTTCCTCTTGCTATATATAAATATATGAACAATGGAAACATATCCATGAAGCGGTGAATAGACAAATGAGTAAATGGAGAGGTAAAGGCAGTGTTAAGAATGGAGGAGTGGGTAAATAGAAGCAAAACATTCTATGTTCATGTGCCAAAATATGTAACATTCCAGTTCTCCTTCTGAAAATCCTTTCCATAATAATATGAA
The DNA here is from genome assembly GCF_013100865.1 of Trachemys scripta elegans. Taxonomy (NCBI): domain Eukaryota; kingdom Metazoa; phylum Chordata; order Testudines; family Emydidae; genus Trachemys; species Trachemys scripta. The sequence goes on from NC_048309.1 coordinate 37,705,839, forward strand.
GCTATCAGGCCAATATGCTTAATGGAGTAAATAAAAAAATGTTGCATATACATTACCAAAAATAGTCATCAGTAATAGTAATTAATACTCAATCAATGTGAATTAACAATTTTGTAGATTAGTCTAATTTGTTCAATATGTCATCTTAAAGTATGTGATCGATCGAGCAATCTATCTACCTACCTCCAATGTAAGGTCAGTGTAACTGACAGTATAATCATCCCCTTCCATTGCTTTCTTGCCATTAGTGTGACAAGCAAATGCCTTTTTGTTACATGTATACAACTAGGTGATTTTCACCCCCACACTATAAAAGTAGATGGAGTAGATTTTTCCAAATACACTAGATTTTCTTTGTCACTTTAAGCAAACTAATACCATAAACTTGTGCCCGTCTGTATTGTTTGTGTCACAAAAATATGACAAACATTGAATAAAAATATGATATCAGGCATGGCAATGCCATTTTGGTTGATATTGCATTTGAAGGATCCTATCCTTGACCACTTTGTTGCCATGGTGAGCAAAGAATTCACTGATTTCAGTTGTTGTAGGGTTGAGATACTACTGAGGTCATGGACTATAATGGGAGCTGCTAGTTTGCAGCACCTCTCTGGGTCCAGTCATTGGAAGAATGCTTTCTGCCTTCAGCAGATATAATGCTCAGGCACACTGAGGTGAGGTCAGGAGATAACAAAACTTTTTTTTTTCATTTTAGAATTTCAAATTGTGACTAATTTCAACTTTCAAAAAATTCAAATTTGGGAGAAAATGGAAATTAAAAGGTTAAAAATGTGCATGCATCTCCCCCCCCCCCATTTATTTCTAGGAGTAGTTTGGGCATCCTCAGCAACTGAAGTGTCCTTCACTGCACTCTGTGCCACACTGCTTCCATTGTGATAACCACTGAGAGTAAGGCTGGTTTCCCCACAGCTTAATGAAGACAGGACATTCCTCTTGAGATGCCCTTGACTTTGGAACTCACAACCCACACTTGGGACTCAGTCCTGAAGTCAACGGGGCTATTCATGTACTTAAAAGCTTGAATGATCTTTGGTGGTCAGGGCCTGGATTTTTAGCCCTATGCAGGATTGAGCACTTGGTCTGATCTTTAGAGCCCATGGCAATCCCAGTCTATTTCCCCAAGTGATGATGAGTGAGTGATGATGGAAATGAAGGGGGGAGTTTGCCATTGGGATTGAATATGTGAAGCATTGTCAATTCTTTATTCCTCTGCATCATTAGTTTAAATGAGGTGGGTGAGGACAAGCTCTAGGGTTCATTGATATTTCCATGGGTTTTATTTTTAACATATATCAAAAGTGCCTAGAACACTGAAGAGCTCTTCTTTGAGGTATCATCTGAGCACTTAATTACTTAGTCAATCTGTAGATGAATGAACCTAGACCTTTCTTTGGGTGTCACTTCTTCAACATGTGAAAGGAAAAACAAGTGTGAATTCTTCTCCTTCTCTTCCTCTTCATCCTCCTTCTTTTTCTTTCAAACATAGAGCTTTGGTTCTATGATTGTAATCTGTACATTATTTGGTGGCCCATGCAGCTGCTTGACAGTGTATTATTACTGTTCTAAAACATGGAAATTAAATCAATAACTAATAAATCATTCAGATAATGAGCTTGATATCCATATGATAAAGATTTCAGTAGGAATTCAAAAATCTCTTAGAAATGCAGATGCACAATGAAAATACCCACATTTACAAGAGATAGATATAGAGTGGCAATAAGGACATAACCAATGTCTAGCCCAGGGGTCGACAACTTTCTGAAGTGGTGTGCCGAGTCTTCATTTATTCACTCTAATTTAAGTTTCGCGTGCCAGTAATACATTTTAACATTTTTAGAAGGTCTCTTTCTATAAGTCTATAATATATAACTAAACTATTGTTGTATGCAAAGTAAATAAGGATTTTAAAATGTGTAAGATGCTTCATTTAAAATTAAATTAAAATGCAGAGCCCCCCGGACCAGTGGCCAGAACCCGGGCAGTGTGAGTGCCACTGAAAATCAGCTAGTGTGCCGCCTTTGGTACGTGTGCCATAGGTTGCCTACCCCTGGCCTAGCCATTGACTTCATTTGTAATATTTGTGATTGGATAGAGCACATAAATCCACATGCCTCCGGGCATAATATAAATTCTAACTCATGGGTGAGTTAGGAAGAAACTTCCCCTTTGAGCAGAATATTTTGTAATCTTCCACTCCGGAGTTTATTACACTTTCATCTGAAGTATCCAGTCCCAGCCACTGTTGAAGGCTGGATGCAGAGTTAGATGGACCTTGGGTCTGATCTAATCTGGCCCTATGATCACACCACTCATATTTCATTGTTATCTCCACAGGCAGAGTCCAGCACACATGGCAGATAAAAACCAAACCACTGAGTTTGTCTTTGTGACAATTTCCAACCAACCCAGGCTGCAGGGTTTGCTCTTTGTGGTGATTTCAATCATGTACCTCACATCTCTGATGGGGAATATCCTCATAGGCATAATAGTTAAGCTCAATCCTGCCCTTCACAGCCCCATGTACTACTTCATCTCCAATCTGTCTTTGGTTGATATCTGTTACACCTCGGTCACCATCCCCAAGATGCTGGTGAACCTGTTTTCAGAGGACAGAACCATCTCATTCACTGGCTGTGCTACCCAGCTGTATTTTCTTATTGCCCTGGGGCCAACTGAATGCTTCCTCCTTGCTGCCATGGCGTACGACCGCTTCACAGCCATCTGCCATCCCTTGCGCTATGTCATGATAATGAACAATGGACGGTGTGTCCAGCTGGTGACCGGTTCATGGGTCAGTGGTTTGCTGCTGTCCTTGGTGCAGACCTCACTGATAGTCACCCTGCCCTTCTGTGGGGACAACCGGCTCAACCATTTCTTCTGTGATGTGACTCCCCTCTTGAGCCTGGCCTGCGGAGACACGTCCATGAATGAAATCGCTGTATCTGCAGCCTGTGTCTTAATTGTGCTCATCCCTTCTATGCTGATCCTTGTGTCCTACAGTAAAATTGTCTCTACCATCCTGAAGATCACATCAGCCCAGCAGAGACACAAAGCTTTCTCCACCTGCTCCTCCCACCTCATAGTCATCACTCTATTCTATGGCTCCGCCAGCGCCATGTATCTGCGACCCAAATCCAGCTATGACCCCGAAAGGGATAAATTTCTGGCCCTGTTTTACTCTGTGGTGACCCCGACATTGAACCCCATCATCTACAGCCTGAGAAGCAAAGATATCCATAAAGCCCTGAGGAGAATGATACTTCAAATTTCTTTAACCCCAAACTGCAAGCAACCAACCACTGCTTAGCTGAGGCCTGATGCTGATCTCAGTTATTTGGGTTGAACACTGCTGTGACTTCATTGACTTCAGTGGAGTTAAGCCTAAATTCCTATGAACACATTTGCACTAGGAAGTTTTACCAGTAGGGTTTTTATGAACATACAGCTGTCGACACTGTTATGTCACTATAACATGTGCACACATGGCTGCCTCTGTTGGTGATGCCTCTCCACTCTGAGAGGTTGCACTGGCAAAAGACACATTGCATAGCTGTGGATTGGCATCCCAGGGTGTCCTACGACACCATCCAGCACACTACCTTGTGGGATATTTTGGAAGTGCATTGTAGGCTGTGAGTGCTCTCCCCAGGGAACTGTGGGAGGCTGGGATCAAGTTCCCACAATTCCCTCTGTTCCATCCCATCATCTTTTTTGCAGTTTGTCAAGGTTCCTTCCCCACTCTGAATTCTAGGGTACAGATGTGGGGACCTGCATGAGAACCTCTAAGCTTAACTACCAGCTTAGATCTGGTTTTGCTGCCACCACCCAAATTATTTATGAGTTATTTGGGAAACTCTGTCTACCTTCCCCCAGAATATCTCCCTCACAAGTACTATAACCCTTCCCTGGGTAGCCTTGAGAGACTTCTCTACCAATTTCCTGGTGAACACCGATCCAAACCCTTGGATCTTAAAACAAGGAGAAATTAACCTGTCCCCCTCCTTTCCCCCCACCAATTCCTGGTGAGTCCAGATCCAACCCCTTTGGATCTTAAAACAAGGAAAAATCAATCAAGTTCTTAGAAAGAAGGCTTTTAATTAACAAAGGTAAAAATCATCTCTGTAAAATCAAGATGGAAAATAACTTTACAGGGTAATCAGATTCAAAGAGCCCAGAGGAACCCTTTCTAGCCTTAGGTTCAAAATTACAGCAAACAGAGGTAAACCCTCTAGCAAAAGGAACATTTACAAGTTGAGACAACAAAGATAAAACTAATACGCCTTGCCTGGCTGTTACTTACAAGTTTGAAATATGAGAGACTTGTTCAGAAAGATTTGGAGAGCATGAATTGATGTCTGGTCCCTCTTAGTCCCAAGAGCGAACAACCCCTAAAACAAAGAGCACAAACAAAAGCCTTACCCCCACAAAGATTTGGAAGTATCTTGTCCCCTTATTGGTCCTTTGGGTCAGATGTCATCCAGGTTACCTGAGCTTCTTAACCCTTTACAAGTAAAAGGATTTTGGTGTCTCTGGCCAGGAGGGATTTTATAATATTTTGTACACCAGGAGGGCTGTTACCCTTCCCTTCATAGTTATGACACAGTTTTTAAAAAAATACCCACAGTTCATCATGCTGTTTTTCTATCTCCACCACACTACAGGCAGAAGCACAGATACAAGAGAGCTCACCAGAGCTCTCTTGTATGTTTTGCAGACCGGGTGCCTGATTCTTTTGTACTGGGGAACTTCAGCAACTACCACAGGAGCAAAAATAAGGAAACTGAAAGGAGGAGGAGAAATTAATGATGGGGGCAGAGAATGCAAATCTCCAGGTGGCATTCACTGACTAGATCAACAGATGCAAAGCTGGGGTGACCAGCAGTGGCTTCAGAAGTTTTGGATGTGGAAAGCCACATTCCTGTAGTTGTGTGTCCAGCCTGCCACAGCTCTGCAGAGCTCAGACACCAAAATAAGGGCTGTTTGACAGCAGAGAAATGGGTGCTGAGCATGCTCTGGAAGCTTGCAACCTTGGATTGCTATTGGTCAGGGGGCAACTAGTTTGGATGCTGGCAAGTCTACAGCAGGGCTGTCATCTTCCAGGTGTTCAAGGCCCTTAAGCATGTTCTGCTGCACAGCATTGTGACACTGGGAAATTGGCAAGAAACAATAGACAGGTTCAATGATATGAGCTCCCTGAACTGTGTGGGCAGGTGTGGGGAATACATGGGCTTCATAGCCCAATCTCTACCCCCCACCACACACACACACACACACACACACACACACACACACACACGGCTTCTCAATACATGACCAGAAAGGAATACTTTTCCGTGGTTATGCCAGATTTTTTTCAACAGACAAATTTGGGTTTTCAATTCCATTTGCCATTAACGTTTTCAGTTTTTCCTCAGACAACCCATAACTCCAAATTTGAAAATGTGTAGCTAAAAGGTGAATATTTTTTTGTTTTCAACTGATTTTATTTGTTTACTTTTAAGTGTTTCACTGAAAAACAATCATTTTTCTGGAAACAGAGGGGTAGCCGTGTTAGTCTGGATCTGTAAAAAGCATCAGAGTCCTGTGGCACCTTTAAGACTAACAGATGTATTGGAGCGTAAGCTTTTGTGGGTGAATGCCCACTTCATCATTTTTCTGGCATTTTTCAGCCAATTGTTTCAAGGGAGTTTGAGAAGAAGATCCCCTGCTGAAGAAGGAGCAAGCACTAATTCTTGGAATGAGTGGTTGAGCTTGTTTGCCTATTTGGTTTTTCTTTTAGCTTGCTTAAAATTTACACTCTGGTCTTTTGGGGAGTTTGGGGAGTTGGGGGAGTTTGTGGACTGTTTGTGAATGGGGGGCAGTGGCTGGGCAGGCCTTAGGGAAAATGGCACCCTTGGAGAACTTGTATTTTGGCATTGCTGGCCCCTGCTGCCTCCTCAGGCTCCCCCCCCACCATCATCCCTGACCCCCTCTGCCTCTCCAGGATGTCCCCCAATCACCCTTTCTCCCTGTTGCCTCCCCACGTGCCTTGTTCCAAGTGAATCAATAGAGGATTAAATTTGCTTCTTTTAAGCTGGCCAACTCAACACTTAAATCAGTGTTAAATCCTCAAAATAACACTTATGTTGGATTTAACCATCAAAAGGAGACTAAAGTTGTGCATAGGCCGTGTGAGGTTTCTCTGGATACGGGTGAATTTCACCAGCAGCTTTGCCATTTGTTTCAATGAGGGCACTAAGGGCTGAAAGTAAAGCAGTAGGAAAGGGTCCGTTGAAAATGTTCAGACTTCAAAATTTCAATGAAATTTCAAAATTAAGGGGAGAAAAAAAATCAGATTTTTTTAGTATTTTATTGTATTCATTTTTTTAAACCAACTCTGAACATAGTCTACGAGCTTGTCTCCACTTAAAATGCTACAGGGGCAGAGCTGTGCTGCTGTAGCTGTACCACTTCAGTGTAAACACTACACTGCTAGGAGGTAGTCTCCCAACTTAGTGATGGCAACTACATCTACTGAAGAATTCTTCCATTGATCTTGTGCTGTCTACATGGGGACTGAGGCTGGCTTAATAATGCTGCTCCACAGAGTGGATATTTTATATCCCTGACCAATGTAGTGAAACCAACCTCATTCAACCTAATGGACCCCCATTGCTGTAGATGCTGTACAAAAACAGAATAAAAAAACAGTCCCTGTCTCAAAGAGTTTACAGTATAATCTGCCCCCTCTTCTTATTCATGATGAAGCATATCTATTACTGATGCAGAAAGTTACTACAGGTCTCTGCGTCATAGGTCCTTTAATTCCTGGTTGTCAGAAGTTAATGAGACAATTGTTTCCAGCTTTTGTTTGCTTTGATAATTAATTTATGAGCTTATGTCTGCCAGGATGCAGGGTTGTAGGTAAATGTGATATTCATAGTTATCTGAGAGTGAACAAGTATTTGCTGCCTTTATTCATTGACACTGACATTCTCGGACAATTTTTCCAAAATGTGCTAAATTTCATGGTTCTTGAGAAACATGAGAACATAGGGGTTTTTCATACTGTATCAGAGTATTAGTGCTTTTAGTCTGGTGTCATCTCTCCAGCATTGGACACTTCCAGATCCTTCATTTCATTAGCATGCTACCCTGAGTTTTGTCTTTTTTTGGAGAGGAGGATTTTTTGATTGATGGTGTCTCTCAAGACCTCTTTCACTTTCTCGTTCCTGAGGGCGTAGATGAACGGGTTCAGCACAAAGGTTACCACAATGGTCAGCACATTCACGGCTTTCTTGATATCAATGGAAGGGGTCTGTGAGGGTCTGACTGTCACAGAGTCACTGGGTCAATGCTCTGGAACTACTCCATATGAAGCCAGTCAGGATTCTTGGGGAGCCACCTCTCTCTGAGCATATTGTCTCCAGGGCAAGAAGCTTACACAGCTTCAACCTTCCTGGGTCTGACCTCAGAGGATTCAGCATCCCCTTCCACACAGTGTGCTTCCCGCAGAGAGTTCACCCGGATGGGGCTCCTTGGGAAGCCAGAGAGTTCTGCACCCCAACTCCGCAGTCAGCTGTGACTCTCAGCCACCCAGTAAAACGGAAGGTTTATTAGTTGACAGGAACACAGAGTAGAACAGAGCGTGCTATCACAGAAATCAATGACTTTCAGCCAAGTCCATCTTGGGAGTCCTAGGCCAGATGCCCTGGACTCCCTCTCAGCAAAAACCATACACCCAATTCCCACCACTGAAGTATTGTTGCAGTACACTGGGAAACTAATGTACACACAGTATTAGTATAGGACAGTAAGACTCACATGCAACATAACAAGATGAATAAACCCCCTATTTGTCACATCTCTCCCCCCTCTGGGAACAAACTGAGAGGGGGCCACTTTAGCCAGTGACCTGGGGAAGTTCCGGCCCCCTTCTCTGGGACAAAGTATTGGCTATAACATTTGCACTCCCCTTAACATGGAACACCTCCATGTCATAATCCTGAAGCTGGAGACTCCATCTCAGGAGCTTGGCATTGGCCCCTTTCATCTGGTGTAGCCACATCGGGGCAAATGGTCGGTGTACATGGTGAAGCGCTGCCCACATAGATATGTCTGCAGCTTTTTAAGGGCCCACACCATGACCAGGCATTCCTTTTTTATGGCCGCATAGTTCTTCTCCTGGGGCAGCAGCCTTGTGCTCAAGTACATGATGAGGTGTCTCTCCCCCTTTCAGTCAATCTGCATTAGCACCGCACCCAGCCCTGTGTCTGAGCTGTCAGTGAACACCATAAAGGGCTTGTCAAGTCTGGATTTAACAGCACCGGGCCCTTGACCAGAGCCTCCTTCCAGAGCACAGAGAGCCCCTGGCACTGCTCGGTCCAGACCACCTTATCTGGCTTACCCTTCTTACATAGCTCAGTGACAGCTATGGAGCTAAAGTGGGGCACGAACCTCTGGTAGTAGCCTGCCATCCCAATGAAAGCCTGGAACTGCTTCTTAATCTGAGGAGCGGGCCAATCTCTGATCACCTTCATCTTGGCTGGCTCTGGCTTTGGCAGCCACTCCTCACTTTGTGGCCCAGGTATGACACCTCTGACATCCCCACCTTGCACTTGCCAGCTTTTATAGTCAGACCTGCATCCAGCACTTGTTTAACCTGGGAAATATGGTCCTCCCAGGTCTGGCTAAAAACACAGATATCATCAATATACGCCGGGGAAAATTCTCCATCCCCTTGAGTAGGCCAAAAGGTAGAACCAGGAACTCGTATAACCCCAGAAGGGAGATAAAAGCAGATTTCAGCTGGGCATCCTAATCCAAATGCACTTGGTGAGATCCATAGTAGTGAGATGCTGCCCCCAGTCCCCAGCCCCAGCTTGTCTAGCAGCTCATCAGGAATAGCATGGGGTAGGCATCAAACTTGGTGATGGCATTAAGCCTCCGGTAATCCACACAAAACCAGATTGACCCGTCCTTCTTGGGGACCAACACCACGGGAGAGGCCCAAGGGCTAGAGGACGGCTGGATCACACCTAAATCCAGCATGTCCTTGACCTTTCTCTCCAGGTCCTGGGCTTTTTTCCCAGTGATCCAGAATGGGGAGCATCTTACAGGAGGGTGAGCTCCTGTCTCCAGCTGGTGGACAGCCAGGTTAGTGAGCCAAGGCCGGTTGGAGAACAGTTGCTGGTAAGAACCCAGCACCCCTCGGATCTCTGCCTGCTGGGCAGGGGTTAGCTGGTCAGAGAGGGGAATTGATTCCAGTGAAGAGCCAGCCCCTTTCTCAGGGAATAGATCCACCAGGGGATCATCTCTCTGCTCCTCCCATTGGCCACACAGGGCCAGTAGCAAATTCTCCCTGTCAAAGTACGGATTCATCATGTTGACATGGTAGACCTGGTGGCTGTGAGCCTGGTTAGACAGTTCTATATAGTTAATTCAGCTGCTTAATGACCTTAAAGAGCCTGTCCCAGGCAGCTTGTAGTTGGTTCTTTCTCACAGGAATGAGAAACATCACCTGTCAGTTGGCATAGGAGCGGGCCCATGCTGAGCGGTTGTACCAGACCTTCTGCTTCCCTTGAGCCCTAGCTAGATTCTCCCTGGACAAATCCATGAGCCTTGGCACCATGGCTGAAAATTAGAACACAAATCAATAAACAGCACTTGATCCATCTTTTAGGGGTCACTGAGTTCAGAGGTATGTGTGGCATTCTGCGCTCCAAAGCAGCCCATATTTACCATGGTGATGTAATTATGATATGTTTTGTACAAAATATGCCTGGCTCAAATCCAAATCAGGAAACTTGGCACAATTCTAAGAAAAGACCATCTTCTGGCTTCTGTTTCTCTACAGGTTTCACTGATGAATTCCCGTTCCTTGCACACAGTGCACAACCACTGTGTTTAGAGACTAAGAAACCCCATTAGCTCCTCACCCCTCCAGTAGCCATGAAAGCAGAGCCTGGGACATTAAACTCACAATTAGGGTGGTCAATGGTTATGCCCCATTTTGTAGTTGAGGATTTGATTTTTTCCTTCCTAAGTGTAGTATCAGAGAGGAAGCTGTGTTAGTTTGTATACACAAAAACAATGAGGAGTCCGATGGTACCTTAAAGACTAACAGATTTATTTGAGCATAAGCTTTTGTGGGTAGAAAAACACTTCTTCAGATGCATGGAGTACAGATACAAACATTAATATATTGGCACATGAAGAGAAGAGAGTTACCTTACAAGTGGAGAACCAGTGATGACAAGGCCAATTCAATCAGGGTAGATGTGGTTCACTCCCAATAATTCATGAGGAGGTGTCAATACCAAGAGAGGGAAAATTGCTTTTGTAGTGAGCCAACCACTCCCAGTCCCTATTCAAGCCCAAATGACTGGTGTTATGTTTGCAAATGAATTGTAGCTCTGCAGTTTCTCTTTGAAGTCTGTTTTTTTGATGTTTTTTTGTTGCAGGATGGCTACTTTTAAATCTGTTATTGAATGTCCAGGGAGATTGAAGTGTTCTCTTACACGATTTTATATATTACCATTCCTAATGTCTGATTTGTGTCCACTTATTCCCTTATGTAGAGAATGTCCAGTTTGGCCAATGTACATGGCAGGAGGGTGTTGGTGGCACATGATGGCATATATCACATTAGTAGATGTGCAGGTGAATGAGCCCCTGATGGTGTGGCTCATGTGGTTGGATCCTGTGATGGTGTCACTAGAGTAGATATGGGGACAGAGTAGGCAACAGGGTTTCTTACAGGGATTGATTCCTGGGTTAGTGTTTCTGTGGGGTGGTGTATAGTTGTTGGTGAGTATTTGTTTCAGGTTGAGGGGCTGTCTGTAAGTGAGGACTGGCCTGCCTCCCAAGGTCTGTGAGAGTGAGGGATCATTTTCCAGGATAGGTTGCAGATAATTCATGATGTGCTGGTGAGATTTTAGCTGGGGGCTGTATGTGATGGCCAGTGATGTTTTGTTATTTTCCTTGTTGGGCCTGTCCTGTAGTAGGTGACTTCTGGGTACCTGTCTTGCTCTGTCAAGTACACTGCATGTGTCTTCACTGAATTTCATCTTGTTGATTTCAGACCAATTTCCTAAATACTATTTGAATTCTAATGCTGTCCACCAAAGTGCTTGCAACCTCTCTCAGCTTGGTGTTATCTGCAAAGCATACTCTCCACTGCATTATCTAATTCATTAATTAAAATATTGACTAGTATCATAGAATAATAGAATATCGGGGTTGGAAGGGATCTCAGGAGGTCATCTAGTTCAACTCCCTGCTCAAAGCAGGACCAATTCCCAACTAAATCATCCCAGCCAGGGCTTTGTCAAGCCGGGCCTTAAAAACCTCCAAGGAAGGAGACTCCACCACCTCCCTAGGTAATGCATTCCAGTTCTTCACCACCCTCCTAGTGAAATAGCGTTTCCTAATATCCAACCTAGATCTCCCCCACTGCAACTTGAGACCATTGCTCCTTGTTCTGTCATCTGCCACCACTGAGAACAGCAGAGCTCCATCCTCTTTGGAACCCCCTTCAGGTAGTTGAAATCTGCTATCAAATCCCCCCTCATTCTTCTCTTCTGGAGACTAAACAATCCCAGTTCCCTCAGCCTCTCCTCACAAGTCATGTGCTCCAGACCCCTAATCATTTTTGTTGCCCTCTGTTGGACTCTTTCCAATTTTTCCACAGCCTTCTTGTAGTGTGGGGCCCAAAACTGGACACAGTACTCCAGATGAGGTCTCACCAATGTCGAATAAAGGGGAACGATCACGTTCCTCGATCTGCTGGCAATGCCCCTACTTCTACAGCCCAAAATGCCGTTAGCCTTCTTGGCAACAAGAGCACACTGACTCATATCCAGCTTCTCGTCCACTGTGACCCCTAGGTCCTTTTCTGCAGAGCTGCTACCTAGCCATTTGGTCCCTAGTCTGTAGCAGTGCATGGGATTCTTCCGTCCTAAGTGCAGGACTCTGCACTTGTCCTTGTTGAACCTCATCAGGTTTTTTTTGGCCCAATCCTCTAATTTGTCTAGGTCCCTCTGTATCAGATCCCTACCCTCTAGTGTATCTACCACACCCCCTAGTTAATATCATCTGCAAACTTGCTGAAAGTGCAGTCCACACCATCCTCCAGATCATTGATAAAGATATTAAACAAAACCAGCCCCAGGACCCACCCTTGGGGCACTCCGCTTGTAACCGGCTGCCAACTAGACATGGAGCTATTGATCACTACCCGTTGAGCCCGACGATCTAGCCAGCTTTCTATCCACCTTACAGTCCATTCATCCAACCCATACTTCTTTAACTTGGCGGCAAGAATACTGTGGGAGACCATATCAAAAGCTTTGCTAAAGTCAAGGAATAACACATCCACTGCTTTTCCCTCATCCACAGAGCCAGTTATCTCATCATAGAAGGCAATTAGGTTAGTCAGGCATGACTTCGCCTTCATGAATCCATGCTGACTGTTCCTGATCACTTTCCTCTCCTCTAAATGTTTCATAATGATGTGGTGACTCAGCTGAAACATTATATTCCCCACTTAGTGCGGCAACATTGTGTTGCACACCGGGAAGACTTGGGGATTTCCGATGCATGGAAAGAGGTCAAGCTGATAGGAGACATCAAAACCTTAATGAGAACTGTCTACACAGTGTTCTGTTGGTCATCCAGGAGAAAATGCAAATTTCAGGAAATAGTGGATGCTTCTAAATGTGAGTCATTGGCTTACAGGACACTCAGTGAAGTGCACTGGTTATCTAGGCACTTTGCACTTTGAGCAATTATTCACAACTATAGTCCTCTTCTGGAATATTTTGAGCAAGACAAAGATACTGATGCAGTTTCTAAATACTGCCACAAAAAGCTGAATACCATGGAAAACCGAATAACATTAGAAGTTTTGAATGAGGCTTTGTCGGAGCTGGCTTCACTATCCATGCTGCTCCAGAAATGGGGTCTTAACCTCTTGAAGCATTTCACCTTGCCTGAGGTAAACTGAACAAGATCAGAAGAGAGTACCTTGGAGATTCAGTCTTATGGAGTGACAAAGTTAAGGCTCTCTTAGATATGAGCTCTCAAGAAAATAATGAAATTGATACTAGTTCCATAATAACTTTCATAAACATCTTGTGTGCACATTTGGCAGACACGTTTCCAGAGGATGAAGTCCAGGAGTGGTCCACTTTTGATTGTGCAGCAATAGTTAAGTGTGACTTCAATTTTGGAATTCATCAGGTGAAATCCCTATGTTCAAAATAGACTTTCTTTCTGAAGAGATTGTTATAATAAGTCAGTACAATGACTTTAAGTTTGCAGGAGCCAAAAGAATCAAAAGCCAATTGGTTTTAAGTTTCCCGGATATGGTGACATTTGCTCACCAGAACGAACAGTTTCCAGATCTGGCAAAGTTGATGGATATTGGAGGAACATTCATAGCATCAAGTGCAGACTGTGAGCATGGCTTTAGCTTGATGAATACTCTAAAAAACGAACTATGGAATCATTTACAAGTAGATCATTTGGACATGCTGATGTGTATTAAGAGTTAGCAGCTGGATGGAGGATAGATAGATCTGGAAAGAGTTTATATTGAATGAGCAAATGAAAAAGATCACAGGGAAAAACAGTAAGGTTAGTTTAGCAGTCTTTGACATTTCGACCAAAAAGGAAATTAAAATGCATTTGTAATTGCATATCTTATTCTTCGCTGATAATTTATTGATATTTTTTAGCAAAATTTTAAATTTAAGACACAAACTCTTGTTTTTCTTTCTTTACTTATGATGTCTCTATCTGAAAACCCATATAAATTGACATAATGGCATACTTATTAAATTGTCTTTATTATATGTTTATCAAAATATTTTCAGACATGTGTATAGAATGAAAGGTGAAAGTGGATACCAATGGGCAGAAGCCTATGGACTGATAATGATCATGATTAATATGTGCTTGATATATATTCATGATTGTCTATAAAAAAGATCATAAAGCGTAATGCTTACAACTTGGACTGTGCAACTGAATGACACTAGTCAATATTTCCGGTCCCAGACACAATCCTAGGAACCTCCATCTTGCAGTGTCCAATTATGCCCACTGGATGCTGCAAGTTTATATGAGTTTGTCAATTTAACAAAGAAATTGATATGTACCAGGCTTGTTATCCCAAAGGGAGTCTATGTAACGCTTCAAACCAAATGCACTGCTTCAGGTACAATAAACAAATTTATTAACTACAAAAGATAGATTTTAAGTGATTATAAGTCAAAGCGCAAGTCAGATTTGGTCAAATGAAATAAAAGCAAAATACGTTCTAAGCTGATCTTAACGCTTTCAGTGCCCTTACAAACTTAGATGCTTCTCAACACAGGCTGGCTGGTTACCCTTCAGCCAGGCTCTCCCCTTTGATCAGCACTTCAGTCGCTTGGTGGTGGTGTATGTAGATGGCGGTGGAAGAGAGGAAAAGCATGACAAATGTCTCTCCCCTTTATCATGTTCTTTCTTCCCTCTTGTCTTTGCCCCCCACCTTCAGGGTCAGGTGAGCATTACCTCATCGTAGTCCCAAACTGACCAAGGGAAGCGGGGTGACTCACTCAAGCGTCCAACAGATCCTTTGTTGCTGCCTAGGCCAGTGTCCTTTGTTCCTGTGAGGCTGGGCTGGGTTTGTCCCATACATGCCCTGATGAAGTGTGACCTGCCCCTCTGTTCCTGGAGAGTTTTGCCTGAGCTTGTTTCAAGACATGAAGACACATTTTCAGCCTCTTAACTATATACATGAAATTACAACCTATAACATTACTATAACAACAATGCTCAGTGCATTATGAGCCTTCTGAAGACACCCGGCATGACAAACTTTGCATTGGATACCACACAATCGTATTATAAGGATGAACATGGGGGTGCAGGGTGTTCCCCCGAAACAGAGTGTCACACTCACCCTCTGGAAGGGGTTGCAGGACCTGCAGTACTGCTGGATGTCAGCAACGACCCCAGGCCAGTAAAAGTTCCATAGCAGCCTCTTCCTGGTTCCGCTGGTTTCCCTGGTGTCCCGAGAGAGGGACATCATGGGCCAGGTACAGTAGCCAGTGGCAGTACTTCTGGGGGACCACTAGCTGTCTCCCAATTCCCCCATGGTTGCACTTCCCCTTGGGGAGCATATTCCCTGTACAGGAATCCCTCCTCCATAGGAATCTCTCCCTGCAGCCTTCCCCCCAGGGGTTTCAACAGATTTCAACAGCAAGTTGCCTCAGCTTCTATAAGGAGGGATCCTTCTGCAGCTCAGCCTGAAATTCAGTGGCTGAGGAAGGGATGGGGACCTGCTCCCTCTAGTGGCTGGGTCTGAGGCCACAGCCCTGCCAAGTCCTCTCCCCAGTGGCTCCTTTCCCGCCAGGGTAGAGACCTGTGCCCCCAGCAGGGCACTGCCCACAGTGTCTGGGCAGAGTACCCTTCACTGGCTCTGGCTACAGGTGATGACTAGGGCACTCTGGGAGCCGCACAGCCAATCCACAATGTCACTCCCCATCAGCACCTCGGCTTGCAACTGATGGTGCACCCCCCACCTTTGGGCCCCTCCTGGGCCACCCATTTCAGATGTACCCTCACCATGGGTACTTTAAATGGGGGTCTGCACACACCCATAAGGGTCAAATAGGTGTTGGACACCACCTGGTCTGGACCTGTGTCACCCCAGGCCAGACCTGTGTCACCTCAGCACCCATGTCCCAGTACCTACTTCCCATTCACCTCCAGGGGAATGAGGCACTTGCTCCTCAGGGGCCATCCCATGCCCACGCTGTAGACTGTGAACTTTGAATCTGCAGCATCCTGGCCTGGGAGACTCCTTCCTCTTGGGCCATTGCTAAACTGCCAGCGCCTCCTGCCTGGGCTTTGACGGCTCAGATTGCTCATCCTGCCCCTGAGGTTTTTGCACCGGGCCCATCTGTGGCCCCTCTGCCCACAGTAATTACACCTCAAATCCTGTTGGTCCTCTGGGGCCGGTCAGTCAGCTCTGGTATTGGCTGTGCCTCTCAGGAGGGATTTCTCCAAGACTCCCTTCTGGGAATCCCCTGGGTGCCCCCCCTTCTGCACTGATATGGGCCTGTCTCCCGGGATTCCATTCCGTATCCCAACCTTCTGTCTACAAACTTGTCACTCAGCAGCCCTGCATAGGGCAGGTCCTGCGGCCTCTTGTCCACCAGCCACATCCTCAGGTCAGGGGGACAGAATTCATATAATCAGTCCAGCCCCATCAGTTCAATCACGTCCTCCTTGGTCTGGGCCCCAGCCCCATTCACCCACTTGTGGGTGTATTCCCCCATCAGGGTGACAGTTCCAGCTAGGTCATCCCCTTGGTCTTCTGCGTACTCTGGAACCTTTTCCTGTACGCCTCGGAGGTCAGCTCAAACTTGTGCAGCACAGCTTGTTTGAACAGTTCATGGTCCCCTCCTTCCAACCCATCCATCTAACTGAACATCTCTATATCCTTGGTACCCAATAAGGGGGTGAGATGCCGAAGCCTGTCTGCAGGGTCAACCTGGTAGACATTGCAAGCCTTCTCAAAGGCACTGAGGGAGGCATCTATAGCATCCCCTTCTTTAAACTGAGACAGCACTTTTATATTGGAGTTCCCTGCAGGCTTAATCACCCTGGGCCCTGCCCCACTCACCCCAGCAGTGGTCGCTCTGCTTCTCAGCTCCTCCATCACCAGTTCATGCTGCCTCTGTCTCACGGTCCTCCTGTTTCTTCTCATGGTCCTCCAGCTCTTTCAGTTTCAGTTCCATTTCCAACTCCAAATGTCTCAGCTCCACTATGGAGAACTCGGCCATGAAGATCCCCTGCTGGTCAGGTAGGTAGATCCTGGGACTGCCTGGCTGCTTTCAGCCCCTCCTGCACACCCAGTTGTGTCGGTGGCTGGGGTGACCTGGGTCTACCTGGCTGCTCCCAGCCTCTCTCACAGCCCCAGCTTGGTCAGAAACCAACTCCTTAGAGCAATCATTCTCTTCCAACTGAGCAATCAACTGTGCCTTGGTGAATCTTCCAATGCACAGCCCTTTCTCTCTCTGCACAGCTCTATAATGTCCTTCTTAAGGACATGGTTATAGGCAATCTCCATGCTGTTCCCAAGTGGTCACAGACTCACAGGCCTGTGCTCGCTCAGCTCCCATGGTCCCTGGGAGGAATCCCTTCAGTGTGACAGCCCTTCTCAGGGGTCCACTCTCTCTTGGGGTCAAGCTGTAGGCTCCTCTGCCTCCTGGAACTGCACTTCTCTGAGCCTTCAGCACGCCTGTCTCTCGCTAATTCCCCTTCATTCTGCTGCTCCCCAGTCACTTACTGCAGGATGCACTACCCAAGGGGTGCAGTTTATCCCACTGCTAACACCAGTTTTCATGGAGTCACAGGTCAATGCTCTGTAACTACTCCATATGAAGCCAGTCAGGACTTTGGGGGAGCATACCTTCTCTCTCTGAGCCCACTGTCTCCAGGGCAAGAAGCTTACATAGCTTCGACCTTCCTGGGTCTGACCTCGGAGCATTCAGCATCCCCTTCCACACCGTGTGCTTTCCACAGCAAATCCGCCCGGGTGGGGCTCCTGGGGAAGCCAGAGAGCCCTGCACCCCAACTCTGCAGTCAGATATGACTCTCAGCCAACCAGTAAAATGGAAGGTTTATTAGTCAACAGGAACACAGCATAGAACAGAGCTTGCTATCACAGGAATCTATGACTTTCTGCCAAGTCCATCTTGGGACTCCTGGGCCAGGCGCCCTGGACTCCCCCTCTTCCAGTCTCCCCACGCAGACTGCCTGATTCCAGGGCCCCGATCTCCATCACCTCCCTTTTGCTCCTCCTTCTCTTTGTCTCACTTCTCGGGCAAAAGGTGTCACCTGGTCACACACCCCTCCTGTCTCTCAGGTTACATACGTGCAGACAACTGGGCAGGCTCACCTGCCCTGAGGGCCTCAGCAAAAATCACATACCCGATTCCCACCACCGAAGTATTGTTTCAGTACACTGAGAAACTGAGGTACACACAGTATTCGTATAGTAGAAGTGGAGAAGGCCTTGCATCTTCCTAATGCTGATGAGATCTTCAGGACGGTGGAGATGATGAAAGTGTAGGACACTGTTGTGAGTGTCAGAGAGCCCAGTAACACAACTATGGCTATCACAAAGTCTACAAGCTCAATGAGTTGGGTGTAGGTGCAAGATAGACTCAGGAGAGGATCAATATCACAGAAAAAAATGGTTATTGACATTTGACCCACAAAATGGCAACCTGGAGATGGCCATTACTGGCCCATTCATGATAATAAAGCCACCCATCCAAGACAATCATTAATTGGATGCACACCCTGCTGTTCATTATGGAGTAGTAGCGCAATGGGTTGCAGATAGCCACATAGCGGTCAAAGGACATGACAGCCAAGAGAATGAACTCTGAAACCCCTAGGAAGAAATAGAAGAAACAATGCAAGCTGAGAAAGAAATAGCTTTAGTATGTGACAGGAGGTTCACCAGCATGACTGGGATCAGAGATGCTGTGAACACAATCTCCAGGAGGGACAAATTGAAGAGGAAGAAGAACATAGGGGTGTGTAAGCAATGATCTATCTCGACTGCAATGACGATCAGCAAGTTCCCCAGCAGCGATAATGCGTAGATAACCAAAAGCAGCAAGAAGGAGAAAACTGACATCTGGTGAGGCATGGGGAACCCCAGAAGGATGAATTCAATCATCACTATGCTGTTATTTCCCATGTACATTTACTGTGCAAACGAGATGAAAAGAACTAATTAATTAAAAAAAAACAGTTAAACAACAATCGCAGTGTTCATTTTTTATGGGAGTCTAAGGGAGTGTGATACCCCTTCAGTCTCCTCTTTTCCAGACTAAACAAACCCAATTTTATTCAGTTTGTCTTTGTAGATAATGTTTTCTAGGCTTTTAACAATTTCTGTTGCACTCCTCTGTACTTCATACAGTTTGTTCACATATTTCCCAAAGTGTGGTACCCAGAACTGTACACAGAACTCCCGTTGAGGCCTTATCAGTGCTGAGTAGAGAGGAAGAATTACTTCTTGCATCTTGCTTAGAACACTCTTGCTAATACATCCCAGATTGATGTTCGCTTTTTGTGCAACAGTGTTACATTGTTGACGTATATTTAGTTTATGATCCACTATGACCCTCAGATCCTTTTCTGCAGTATTCCTTCCTAGTCGGTCATTTCCCATTTCGTATTTGTGCAACTGATTGTTCTTTCTGCATTTTTTCCTTATTGAATTGCATCCTATTTATTTCAGACCATGTCTGTAATTGGTCAAGATCATTTGTAATTCTAATCCTCTCCTCCAAAGCACTTGTAACCCCTCCCAGCTTGATATCATCCCCAACTTTTATACATGTACTCTCTATGCCATTATCCAAATAATTTATGAGGATGTTGCATAGAACTGGAGCTAGGACAGATCCCTGTGGGATCCTACAAAATATGCCCTTCCAACTTGACTGTGAACCACTGATGACTACTTTCTGAGTACCGTTTTCCAACCAGCTGTGCACACACCTTATAGTAGGTTCATCTAGGCAATATTTCTCTAGTTTATTTATGAGATGATCATATGACACAGTATCAAAAGCCTTCCTAAAATCAAGATATATCACATCTACTGCTTCTCCCTATTCACAAGGCTTGTTAATCTATCAAAGAAGGCCATTAGGGCAGTTTAACATGATTTGTTCTTGACAAATCCATGTTGACTGTTACTTATCACCTTATTATCTTCTGTTGGTTGTTTTATTATTTGCTCCATTATATTTCCAGGCACCAAAATTAAGATGACTGGGTTATAATTCCCTGGGTTGTTCTTATTCCATTATATTTGCCCTTTTCCAGTCTTCTGGGATCTCTCCTCTCCTCCATGAGTTATCAAGATAATTTGCATTTTGTCAGGCCCTGCCAACCTGAAGACATCTAATTTAGGAAAGTAATTCATAACTTGTTCTCTCCCTATTTTAGCCTCAGATGCTACCCCATTTAAACTCATGTTAACCATGTTAGTCCTCTGATCATTGCTAACCTTTTTGGTTAAAACTGAAACAAAAAAGCCATTTAACAGATTGGCCATGATGCATTTTCTGTTGTTGTCTTTCCTTCCTCATTGCATAATTGGCCTACTCTTCATGGTCTTCCTCTTCCTTCTAATGTATTTGTAACATGTTTTCTTGTTACCCTTTGTGTCCCTAGCTAGTTTAATTTCATTTTCTGCCTTGTCCTTTCTAATTTTGTCCCTACATACTTGCATTTTTTTAATATTTGTCCTTCGTAATTTGACCTATTTTCCATTATTTGTATGACTCTTTTTTTAAAGTTGCAGGTCATTGAAGGTATACAATGGTACATATATGCACTATTTTTCTGGAAGGCTGATGGCAGCTTCTGATACACAGAAGACAATGAATCCAATAAAGTGCTTGCAAACTATTTAAAGGGATACTACTCTATTCCCTATACACTGCAAGCGTCCAGCCTCTATACATAAATATATCTTTATTTCCCAAATAAATTGGCTGAATAATTTCCAGACTATGAGCTGTTCACAAACTATGAATTATTTGCTTTGTCTCCTTGCATTTGTTGTACAATTACTCAAGTGAATCAAATGATGCTACTTCTGCTCTGTGATTGGAATACTGTATTTCTATAAACATTATAATTGATATTCCTGTGTTTTCCTTTACCACATAGGAACTGTGGAAGAATAACACAGTCCTTCACGATTGTGTTGGTGCAACATGTCAGAGGCTGTTTATTCTCAAGCAATATTGCAAGGGGGAGAGTGCACAATGGCAGTTCTCTGTTAGATAAACAATTAAGTCAAACATTTATGCCTTTTGTGACATAAAATAATGATCAACAACTGTATTTTGTTTATACATATTCCTTTCTGATATCTGACTTTTCTCAGCAATTTCTGCTACAGTCTGCATTCTATTCTTATCTAACACAAGGTCGAAAAACAGCATCTCTTACAGTTCTTTTCCACTCAAGAAGATGTCAGAGAGACAATCAGAGATTTTAGTTTGGACAGAAGGAGACAGGTCTGGCATAGAGAGGTGGGTTTGTAAGTTGTCAGCACAGAGATGGTAGATGAATTTTTGCTTGTTGATGAGATCACCCAGAGATAATGTGGAGAGAAGCGGACCAAGGACTCAACTCTGTGGTACCCCCACAGAAAGCTGAAGAGTGGATAAGGGAGATCCTTTAAGGACATGCTGAAGGTGTGATTAGAGGTAAGAGGAGAACCAGAAGAAGATAGAGCAAGGTTGCCAACGAAGAATAAGATTTCAAGAAGAGCATGGTCAATGCTTTTGAAAGTGGCTGAGACTGAAGTACTGATTTTAATATCTGGCTAGGAAGAAGTCATTAGAGATTTTGATGAGAGGGATTTCAATGGAGTGCAAGGGATGGAAGCCAGATTGGAGAGGATCTAACTACAATTACCTCATCCTCCTTATTTAGTCTACTAGCATTTTGTGACTACCTTAGTGTGGAGTTGTCCTTTTCTCAGTCCATACTCTGCTGCCCTCTAGGGGTCACAGAATCATAGACTATCAGGATTGGAAGGGACCTCAGGAGGTCATCTAATCCAACCCCCTGCTCAAAGCAGGACCAATCCCCAGACAAATTTTTGCCCCACAAGGATTGAAGTCACAACCCTGGGTTTAATAGGCCAATGCTCAAACCACTGAGCTATCCCTCCTCATGATGCGATACAGTTGCTAAAGATGGTTGGGAAAAGTTGTTTTCATTCACAGAAAATCTCAACATAAATGGAAAACAAAAACCAAAAAAACCCCCAAAAGATTTCACCAACATTTTTGGAATAAAATTTTGACTTTTTTCAAATCCTAAAATCTTTTTCAGCCCAAAACTAAATATTTGCTTTTCACATCTGGGGGAGAGAGTTAATGAAAATTAGAAAGCATCTATGGAAAGCTTTTTGCAGAAATTTTCATTTAGCGAAACACCCCAATTTTATGTCAAAAACAGTCTAAACTGACATTTTTCAACCGGCCCTGATCATAGTATCTTAGAAGATTAGGGTTTGGAGAGACCTCAGGAGATCATCTAGTCCAACCACCTGCTCAAAGCAGAACCAACCCCAACTAAATCATCCCAGCCAGAGCTTTGTCAAGCCAGACATTACAAACCTCCTGTTACTTAATCTTAATTAAAAACCTCCTGTCATAAACATACTGCTAACAGTAGCATACAATCCCTCTTTTACCTGTCAAGGGTTAAAAAGCTCAAATAACCTGGTAAGCACCTGACCAAAAAGGACCAATAAGGAGAGAAGATACTTTCAAATCTGTGGGGGGAAGGTTTTTGCTTTGTTCTCTCTGGGTCAGCGAGGAGCCAAGGCAGGGGGAATACATCTAAAGCCATACCTGAACTAAGCATCTAAGATTACAAATTGTAGGTAATAGGAAGGAAATGTGTTAGCCTAGGGAAAATTCATAAGCTAAAATAAAAGATAATCTAAGAGGGAGGTTTATTCCTGTTTTTTGTAACTTTAAAGTTTTGCCTAGAGGGGAATCCTCTGTGTTTTGAATCTGATTGCCCTGTAAAATTACCTTCCATCCTGACTTTATAGAGGTGCTTCTTTTACTTTTTCTTTATAATAAAGTTCTGCTTTTAAGAACCTGATTGGTTTTTAGTGTCCTAAAAACCCAAGGGGCTGGTCTGTGCTCAGCTATTTGGTTGGTATATTATTCTCAGGTCACCCCCAGGAAAGGAGGTGAAGGGGCTTTGGGGGATATTTTGGGGAACAAGAACTCCATATGGTTGTTTTCCTTGAATCTTTATCTAACTCATTTGATGGTGGCAGCGATACCGTCCAAGGACAAGAAAGAATTTGTGCCTTGGGGAAGTTTTTAACCTAAGCTGGTAGGAATAAGCTTAGGGGGACTTTCATGTGAGTCCCCACATCTGTACCTAAAGTTCAGAGTTGGGAGGGAACCCTGGTGCCTCCTGTTATTTAATCCTTTACAGCTAACTCTCTAAGGTCACCATCCACTTACTCTCTTCCATTCTCATGGTCTGCTAATTCTTTCCACCTCCTCCCATCCTGATTAGCAAAGCTATAACTGCAGCAATTTGGCCTTGCCTATGAAAGTCCTGACAATTATTCCTAGCTATGTGGTATTGTTTTTAATTAATGGGGGCTAATGACACCCAAAATGGCTGTGGTTTAGTTTGGTAAAGTTCTGGGGTTACATTCATCACTGTAGCTACCTAATGATCCCATCTAGCAACCTGATGACAATTGGCCCTTGTATCATGTATCTAAGCTTGGCAGAATTTTATTTTTCCCTATAATTTCTACACATAATAATGTTTATTTTAAGCATTTTTTTCATTTTTTATTGATTTACATTTTCATAGTTTTGCAAAATTATGGGTTTAAGCATATTTTTCTTGATTTTTTTATCAATTCACAGTTGCAGAAAATTATGGGGGTTAGGCAGTATGGGGGTGAGACAATAATTATTTAATGACAGTAGGTGTTGAGAGTCAAAAAGCTAAAAGTTTATAACAGTTAAAACACAAACTCTTAACATCACTTGTCAAAATACTCAAAGTAAATATGCTTAAAACACTCTAGTAAATTCTCAAACAGCATTGTTCTTGCTTTTCCTATCTGTACATTTTGATTATTATCAATGAAAATATTTTTTCATTGGTTTATGTGTGTGTGGTGAAATCAACATTTACTGACATTTGCCAATACAAATCTAATCCTTCCAAGCCTGAATATAGCCAACACTTCCTCATTGCTTAACCTTTCCAGACTTCCTGATACCCGCAATATGCAATATGACCACAATCTACTGTGTACAAAATGTATATGCTAAGAATTCAACTGTGATGCTAACCATCTCCTAAAATGTATCATAACCCTAATTATATCCATAATGCTAATGATAAATCTAACAGTAATTCTAACCCTAATTGTACCCCTAACACTAGGTCTAGCACAACCCCTAAACCTAACTCTAATCCTAAACTAAAGGTCACATTTTAAATGGTGCCTAGTAGTATTTTCAAAAGAACCTAGGCACCTAGGTGAAATCAATGAATTTGAGGTGCCTTGGTGCTTTAGAAAATCCCATTACGTGCCAAAATATCTGTAAAAATCAGGCCCTAAATCTAATGGTAACCCCACCATTGTATATTCTTATTGTAACCTCTAACCCTCAGCATAACCCCAACCCTAACACTAACCCTAATCCTAAATGCAGCTTTAACCCTAAACCTACCATGAACCCTAACCCAAACACTAACCCGAATCATAGTTTAAATTCCACAGATTTAGATTCAAAATTCTTATCCTCAAATTCCAGGCTGTTCAGAATGCTTCCCAGCCCTATTTATCTGGTCGCATTATGATCCTTCCACACCTTCCATTCTACCAATGACACTAGCCTTTAGCACCTGTTTGTCTGTTTCTACCACAAATTTCTCTGCCCTTGCCTCCATGCTGGTCCTTTCTCATGGAATGCCCTCCCTGAACTGATCTACAAGGACATTGTTCTGTCCTCTTCCCACTCCTTCCTCAAGGCCCATCTCTAGAGTAACAGCATGTGCATGGCTGAGGATGGACTTCCTAAACTCTTAATGCAACCAAGGGTATGAGACATATGACTTTGGAGACAAGAACATGACACTGGGATTTAGAAGATAGTGGGAAGGGATTCTTCACCAAATAGAGGGCCCAGCCACAGATTGGAGATAGAAGGACATAAAGAGTAGGAAAAATAATATGTGTGAGAATTTCCTCATCTCTCTTTTCTCATTTTTTAGAGAGCAGTTTACACAGTTAAGTTTCTTTAGATAGATAAGATAGGAATATGCTAGAATTTTGTTTAAAATAAAACAAGGGGTAGAGTGAAGGTTGCCTGTGTAACTTACATTTTTTCTCTTCACTTTTGAATGCTTAACTGTGCTACTTAATAGTTCTTTCTAAAATTTCACCATTCCCACTCTGTCCACTCTACATTCTCATGTAGACAACATTCTCATTCTCAGAGACAATCATCACACCCAAAAATGTATTTTGGTACTTTGACAGAAGTAATAGTAATAAAAGAGTTCTGTAATTTCTATTTATTAGCCATGAAATTGTGCATGGCACTGTAGAAGCACACAAAACACAGGAGATCAGATCCTCAGGTGGGCTAAATTGGTGTAGCTCCATTGAAATAAAGTGAGCTATACTGATTTACATGGACTGAGGAACTGGCCCAGGGAGATAAATTGTGCCTTCAATCACACCAGTGTGAACTCCGGAGATACTTCATGGATAATGCAGAATTATTCCATAGATGCTTCAGAGGTTTTCCACAGATATTCCATATTTACTCTAAAAATACTCCAGCATTTCTTCTTAGATACTCTAGAGTTATTCCATAGATACCACAGGGTTTGTTCACAGGTTTTATTATTACAAAGTTACTCCGGTATAAATGAATGC
Source organism: Trachemys scripta elegans (assembly GCF_013100865.1). Classification (NCBI taxonomy): domain Eukaryota; kingdom Metazoa; phylum Chordata; order Testudines; family Emydidae; genus Trachemys; species Trachemys scripta. The sequence goes on from NC_048309.1 coordinate 37,731,394, forward strand.
GAAATTTGGCCCGTATACAACCAGAACACCATACCTGAACAGTTTGCACTTTTCTTTTTTTCTTTCTTTCACCCCCGATCCCAGAGTAAGTATCATCTGACTAATTTCTTCATAGTGTTCTTAATCTCCTTATTCCTGAGTGTGTAGATCATGAGATTCAGCAGGGGGAAGATCACAGTGTGGAACATGGCCACCACCTTGTCCATGGAGAAGGACCGAAATGGCTGGGCATAGAGGAAAATGGTAGGACAGAACATGACAAAGATGACTATGATGTGGGTGATGCAGGTGGTGGCTGCTTTGCTCTTCCCTTTGGGGGAGTGCATTCTCAGCTTGGCCAGAAGCACAGTGTATGAGATGACCAGGAGAAGGAAGGGCATCAATATGACCAGCCCGTTGTTGGCGAATGTCAGTAGCTCCATTGTGTAGGTGGCAGTGCAGGCCAGTCTGATGACTTGATGCATGTCACAGAATAAATTGTCCAGAAAATTGGGGCCACAGAATGGGAGGCGGATGGTCAGACCCACCAAGATAGCGACATACACAAAGCCTCCTGTCCATGCTACTCCCACCTGGACACAGCAGACCCTTCTGATCACCAGGTTCATGTAGTGGAGGGGCATGCAGATGGTCATGTACCTATCATAGGCCATGGCCATCAGCAGGAACATCTCAGCTGCCCCCAAGAAGTGGAGGAAGAAGAGCTGGGCCATGCAGCCCACATAGAAGATGGTCATGTGCTCATAGAAGAAGTCACCCAGCATCTTCGGGGGGGGGAAGGGGTAGGGTAATGGAACAGTAGCAGATGCCCAGGAGGGCCAGTTTGGCCAGGAGGAAGTACATGGGGGACCCTAGGCTCAGGTCTCCTTGTATGGTGAGAATGATGAGGACATTGCCTAGCAGAATCAGCAAGTAGAGTGGCATGAAGAGGAGAAAGAGGATGAGCTGGACCTCCCAGGCCTGGGAGAGACCTAGGAGCACAAACTCAGCCACACTTGTCCCATTTCCTTGGTCCATCTCTTTGTAACTCACACAGCAGAAGACAGGGGACAGGACCATTAATAAAGGCCTTACCATAATGTCACATGCCCCGTAGTTACAAGTCAGCCAGACCTGGAGGATGTATGTGGGTTACACCTCAGTGAGTGGGTATTAAGAGGTAGAATATAGTGTTGCTTACTGTCCAATGGGAAAAATTCTGCCCCCACTCACTCATACTGGGGTTCTTCCCCATTGGATTCCACCCTGGGAGCATAATGAGTATGAGGAACACCATGCTGGATGGGACCAATGGTCCATTTCAGCCCCCATGCTGGACAGGACATATTTCTACATCTTTTTTTCCATCCCCTGACACAAATCAATAGGATGAAACCAACGGACCCATCTAGGTTGGTATCCCTCTTCCACTGATCGTTCATCCATCTAAACTGATAGCCCCACCTCTCTGTCCATGCCATATAAACACCTGTAGTCCAGCAGCTTGCCTCATTTCTTCACTGCAGTAGAGCAACGGCTCCCTCTGTTCTCATATCCCCACCTTCCTACCATGAAGGATTATGTTCTCAGTCCATCCAGTACAGTATACGCTCCCCCTCTATGCACTGGACCAACCCATTGACCTATCAAATAATGATACTTAGCTCTTATGAGTTTAATCAGCAGATATTCAAGCACTTTACCAAGAATATCATTATCAACATTTTACAAATTGGGAAACTGAGGCACAAGGAAGGGAAGTGACTTGACTTAGGTCATATAGGAGGTCAATGGCAGAGCCAGGGTTTAACAGCCAGGTCTCCTGAGATCCACTCCAATGACATAACCATTACACCACACGTAGTCTGGGGCCCCATATTTCTGCCACATCACAATAGTTGTTTGCAGTGGTTTTGTAGCCATGTTGGTCCCAGGACATTAAAGAGACAAGGTGGGTGAAGCAACATCTTTATTGGACCAACTTCTGTTGGTGAAAGAGACAAACTTTTGAGCTATACAGCCCTGATGAACAAGTCTTTCATCAACAGAAGTTGGTCCAATAAAGCTATTACCTCACCCACCTTTTCTCTCTAACATCAGAATAAAGCAATCGTTCATCTATGGTTTCCCTATGTCCAGCATAGAGGTGTCTAGAACTTGGAAAGTACATTCTGCAGGAAATTCTGGCATTTCAAATTGTATTATCATTCAAAATCAGAATGTAAGAATGGTCGCACTGGGTCATACCAATGGTCCATCTAGTCCAGTATCCTGTCTCTGACAGTGGCTAGTATCAGGTGCATCAGAGGGAATGAACAGAACAGGGCAATTTTGCGTGATCCACCCTGTCATCCAGTCCCAGGTTTTGGCAGTTGGAGGTTTAGGGATACACAGAGCATAGGTGCATCCCTGACCCTTTTGGCTATGCTCCATGAATATATCTAATTATTTGTATAAGGACAGAAACAAAAAAAATTACAAAATCCCACAAATTATTTTTTCAAAATTATTTCATTTTGCATCAACTAAAATAATCAGTTTTGATAAAATCAAAATATTTCATTCTGATTTAGACATTTTATTTCATATTTACTCTAATTTATAATAACTTTTATATAATATTCAAGCAAAAATAATTTTGAAATGACAAATTGGAATGTTCTGTTCCAAAGATCAAAATATTCCAATTTTAACCTTATCAAAACACTGCATTTCAATTTTTTTCAACAATGTTTCACTGAAATCGACACACTCCCATGGAAAATTTAGATTTAATTGAAATGCGATTTTTGCAACTGGAAAAATTTTTTTGTCACTTCAAGTCTAGTACCTCTGTTCTCTGTAGTAATAGACCAATTTTCCATCAAGTATGGAACAACCAGTTTCAGATTATTCAGATCTGGCAAGGCCTAAATGATCACATATAACAATACTACATTTTGCAGGGCTGACTCATGGAGGGATACTGACCTGAGATCTGCTTATCTCATCCACTCGTACAAAAACATTCCATTTACATTTCCCCCCAATCTCTTCACAAGAGCACAATAGTCTCTCCAGCCTGGCTTTTAGCTGGCTCTTGTTAGCAATCGGGGGCTTTAAACTATGCAGATGAAAATCATGATTTCCTCTGCTGTGTCGGGCTTTGGTAGATCATGGATCACAGAGCACTACTTCAGACAGAATAGAAACAACTGGGACGGGACTGTAGTTCAGAATTCAGGGGCACTGGCAGAATTGGGTGTGGGGAGCCAAAGACTGGAATAACAATGAGTGCTGGGGATTGGGAGTGAGGGACATATTCAGACCTGTGTGGTGTAGATATAGGTTAGGATAGACTGAGCTGGATGTCTGGATTAAGGGTCATTCACAGAGCAGTGGGGGGCACTAATGCCAGGGATCATTTAGCAGGTGATCCCCTGGGACAGTACAGCATTCTTTGGGGAGGCCAGAATTGAAATCGCAGATGAGGGAGGGAGGAGATGCAGATAAGGGTGAGGGACCTCTGCGGGGGAAGTGGACACAGTTAGGTCAGCATTGAGCTGCATCAACAGAGCTCTGGCGGGAGGGGGCAGGGAGCCAAAGCCTGGGGTTGGTGCAAGGGCTGAAGGTTGGGACTGAGAGTCACCAACAGAGATGTGTGGAGTGGAAGCCCAGGGCAGGATAGGAGGGGGATATGTGCAGTGGCCCAGGACTTGGCTAGGCTATGCCTGCTGTGACGAGAGGCAGAGGCAAACCAACACAATGGAGATAACCCTAAATTTTTAATTTCAAAAATGGAAAACTAAGAAACGTATCAGGAACAATAACAGAATAGAAATAGGTTTCAGAGTAGCAGCCGTGTTAGTCTGTATCCGCAAAAAGAAGAACAGGAGTACTTGTGGCACCTTAGAGACTAACAAATTTATTAGAGCATAAGCTTTCGTGGACTACAGCCCACTTCTTCGGATGCATCTCCTCAATATATGTTCCATTCTATATGCATCCGAAGAAGTGGGCTGTAGTCCACGAAAGCTTATGCTCTAATAAATTTGTTAGTCTCTAAGGTGCCACAAGTACTCCTGTTCTTCTTTTTGAGAATAGAAATAATATAAAGTAACATCCAATGCTTATCTAGGAAAATCATAAACCTTAAATTACCATCACAATAAAATATCAGGGGGTAGCCATGTTAGTCTGTATCTACAAAAACAACAAGGAGTCTGGTGGCACCTTAAAGACTAACAGATTTATTTGGGCATGAGCTTTCGTGAGTAAAAACCTCACTTCAATAAAAGACATTTTTCAACAGCCTGCTTTCTCAACCCAACATGGAATTTGCTCCTCTCCCGGCTTTGCGATGATCCTTTGTTTCGACAGTGCGGTGACCTCACCTCTTTCCAGCAGGACCACCCACAGCTGACAGCTCCTCACGCACTCCTGTTCCCCAGCACCCAAACTGTATCCCTCCATCAGGGTCCCAATGGGCAACATCACCTGTCATACGCTTGGTGCCCCTTGCAGCTGGGGTCCTTGCACACAGCCCTCCATGGACCGACCTCTCCCAGATCCTCAGCAAATCCCCTTTTTGCCAAGTGCTGTCCCTTTTCATTTCCTTCTTCTCCACCCGCCTTTCCACTGCCTCCTCTCCCAAGACCCTTCCCCAGCTGGGTCTGCCCTCTCACAGCCTGGCTCTCTCTCCAGCACAGCACTCTACACTGCTGCATCACAGCTGCAGGCCCTAACAAAATCCCTGCTGCAGGTGCAGGTGCCAGGGCCAGGGTTACTGCACATGGATCTAGGATGGCTATGGGATACCAGCAGAGCTAGGGAGCCTGGAATAGCCTGCAGGACTGAGGATGGGGAGTGAGGGGAATTGGCAGAACTGAGCATGTGCAGTGAGAAGGATGGCTCATGGCAGAGATAGCAGGGTGCTATAGATTGATACTGAGGCGCATTGACAGGACAGTGAGTGGGGGAGCCCAGGGCTGGAACAGCAGTGGGGCTGTGGGTAGAGATTCAGGGACATTGGCAGAGCTGAGTGGGTGGGTGGTAGAAGCCCAAAGCTAGGCTAGCAGGGGGCTGTGGGTCAGGATTGAGGGGCACCAGCAGAGCTGTCAGAGTGGGAAGCCCAGGACTGGAGGTTGTGTGTCAGGAACTGGGGGAAATCACCAAAGCTGTGAGTAGGCAAAATGATTCTAAAACACAGGCCAGCTATTTCTCTTATCCTGTTTCTTTCCTCCCTTTCCAGTTGGCCAAGAGGAGCTGTGACAATCTGAAGGACATGCACCATACAGAGGAAGAAGAACTATTGTGGGGGAGCATGAGATGGGCAGCGAACAAGATGCGGTTGAAAGCAAAGGAAAACAGCTAACTCCCAGGAAAGTTGGCTGCCTGTGTTGGGACCTGGGAGACAGTGGAACGCTTTGGCCAAAGCAGCTGATCTTTCCATCAGTTTGCTGGAAAAGGGAACTGGGTACCAAACAGTGATAGAGTCAATTTCACCAGTAGGTTGCTGGATCAAATCAATCCAGAGTTTCAGGCCAGAAGGGACCATTATGATAACCTAATCTGACCTCCTGCATAACAGAGACAAGAGAATTTCCCCTACTGATTCCTCCATCAGTCTCAATACCTGCTGTTTGCAGGAAAGCATATCTTTTAGAAGGAGATGTCAGAACTGGATTTAAAGTCTTCGCTTGGCAGCAAATCTATCATATCCCTCAATGAATCCAGCAAGCACTTAAGGTTGGCACTGACTGAAAGTTGTCCCTATCTGATAGGGATTTTCTGACCATTATGTGGGTTTTGGTGTATTCCCCAGTTTGGTAGGTGCCATCATCGGAAAAATGCAACCCCCTGCTCATGTGCTCAGCAGAGAGGCCAGCAACAGAATGGGCCATGAGCTGTATCTACCCTGTGCTTGCAAATAATCTTGCTTGCCAGAAAATTTCACTGCAGCCTGGGGTTGCCATGAGGATGGTAATAATATCATTTTGCCTTTACACAACACTTTCCATTTTAATATCTACAAATGTGGCTGTACTAGAAAGAGAGCCTGAGACATTAGGCCTGGTATAAGAGACCCACTATGAGGCCCGAGACCTGAACTAAAGTAGTGGTCAAGCCTTGCTAATACAAAGCAAACTTAGCAAAAGTCATGCTCTGAGCAGAAGTCAGGCTCTGCCTGCATGCAGGCTCACAGAACCTAGCAAGAGCAGGGCTGATATTGCAAAAACACATACATTCCTGAGAAGTGCTAGGCACAGGACACTCACACAAACACATTCTAGAAGGGTGGTATCAGAACACCCCGATAGCAAGTATGGTACAAACACACTTCCCGAAGATAGGAAAATGTTGACCTTTCTTAGAGATAAGGTCAGGATAACAGTGTGATGGATACAAATGTTTTGCTCAAACCAACATGTACAAGGTAAATGGTGGTAACACATCAGGGGGCAATATGTAACTTCTTTGAATCGGTGTATCAGTGTAGAAAGCAGGGTCTCAGAGGGGGGACCCACCATTCACTAAGCTGAATCAATTGCAACAGGCATACACATGGTATTGTAACTGTAGACACTGATCTGGGGAGCTAGGACTGTGCTTGGTTGACAATAAACTTGGCAGGGGGTGCCGTCACTACTAAACCAAGTCTTGTGGTCTTTGTGGGCTGTACGAACAAGGTCTGCTGTGTCAGCTATCTGTCAGCTAACGAATAACTACAGTGGCTAGGTATCACTGACCCCTATTAACTGAAACACAGAGAAACTCAGTGCCAACACTGAATAGAACCCAGACATAAAATAAAATAAAAAGTCTAAATCAAAATATTTTGATTGACCCAAACTGATTTTTTTCCCAAAAATTTTCTTTCATGAGACATTCAAAATTTGACATGTTGTTCTGGTTTGGAATGCTTTTTTTTCAATGTCAGAATTCCCTATGAAAGAGAAATTCTGGTTCCCAACCAGCTCTGTTATTTAGACACCTAAAGAGAGATGCCGACTGGCATTTTCAAATGTTCCAAAGTAGGCTAGGCATTTAGCTCCCATGGAAATCAAGGAACTCCCAACTAGAGGGCAGTCCCATGTAGGAAACTCAGAGTCTGGGAACAGAAGGAAGAAAGTGTTTGGTAAACCAATTGATATTTGTGTGGGACTCCAGAGCTGCTGGGAAAGGACAGTGGTACCTTTGCATTGCTTTCTGCCAAAGGGAGCCATTTGTCAATTGCTACCATCCACTGGTCAGGGTAAGGGTAAGGTGACTTCTATACCATTTGTAATTAAACAAACAACATGAAGAAACTATCCTGGGAGCATGTCACTCATTTCTGCTCCAGAGGGAGAATTGATCTGCCATGTCTCAAAATCTGCTACTTAGCCCCAAACAGGCAAGAAAAACAAATGCCTTGTCTTTGTCTGTATAGATATGCTGGCAGTGTTCCCTAATGTAGATAAAGAACATGCCAACAAGAGGAGATTTTCTGCCAGCATTAGCTACACTGACAGAAGCAGCCTTCTGTCAGCATAGCTGTGCCTATGCTGGAGTGTTTGCCGGCATAGCTATGTTGGTAAGGGGTTGTGGTTTTTACCACACCCTTGACTGACGTAGCTATGCCAGCCCAACTACGTAATGTAGACCTGGCCAAAATCTGGTAACAGGAGAGAGTGAAATCTAGAAGGACCAAGTGCGAGGACAGAAGGGAGAACAAAAGAAACATGAGACTAACTGTATTAGTTACCCATTTATTTTTTACTACTGAGTGGAATTTCCTAAGGAAATATTGCAACCGCACATATGCATCGCACATGAATTCAAAAGAGTCAACACATTTTTTGTAAAGGGAAATCATGGCTCACCAATGTACTAAAATTATTTGTGGGGGTGGTCAACAAGCATGTGGACAAGGGTGAACCTGTGGATATAGTGTACTTAGATTTTTTGAAAGCCTTTGACAAGCTCCCTTACCAAAAGCTCTTAAACAAAGTAAGCTATCATGGGATAAGAGCAAAGGTCCTATCATGGATTGATAACTGGTTTAAAGATAGGAAACAAAGGATAGGAATAAATGGTCAGTTTTCAGAATGGAAAGAGGTAAATAGTAGTGTCTCCCAGGGGTCTCTACTGGGACCAATGCTGTTCAACATATTCATAAATGATCTAAAAAAAGGGGTAAACTGTGAAGTGCCAAAATTAAGTTTTTAAGGTCCGGCTTGACAAAGCTCTGGCTGGGATGATTTAGTTGGGGATTGGTCCTGCTTTGAGCAGGGGGTTGGACTAGATGACCTCCTGAGGTCTCTTCCAACCCGGATATTCTATGATTCATGGTTATGGCCACCACCTACATTGGTCCATCCACCGATCTGGACAACTCTGACTGCTGAGATTTTCACTGAGAGTTTTCAAATTAATTTTTTGGGGGGCTGATTGCTTAAATCACCCAAGCAGCATTGAAAACCTCAGGTTAAGTTATTATCTTGGAGTCTCTGCATGGTTTTTTGAAAGCCACATTTATTGACTGCTTTGCACAAGTCTTCCTTGACCTCTCTGTTTCTCAGGCTGTAGATGAGGGGGTTAACCAGGGGAGTCAGAACTGTGAAGCAAAGAGAGAGCACTTTGTTCAGGTCTCTCAGTGTATTACGTTTCGGTAGCATGTAGACAATCATTGGGGTTCCATAGAAAATTGTCACCACGATGAGGTGAGATGAGCAGGTGGAAAAGGCCTTTTGCCTTTTGGTGGTGGAAGGAATTCTCAGGATGCTGGCAACAATACACACATAGGATGTCAGGGTTAGTAGGAATGGTGGCAGGGTGAATATAGAAACTAAAATGAAATTGAACAATAACATCAGGTGTGTGTCACTGCAGGACAGTTCCATCAGCGGGATGGGATCACAATAGAAATGGTTGATTTGATTTGGCCCACAGAATTTTAGCTGTGATATGAATAGGACAAAGATGGTAATCACCAAAAAGCCATTGAACCATGACCCAGCAGCCAGTTGTAGGCAAAACTTGGTATTCATAAGAACTGAATAGTGCAGGGGTTTACATATCGCTAAATACCGATCATAAGACATAGCTGCTAGGAGATAGCATTCAGTAGCTGCCAGGGAACCAGAGAAATACATTTGTGTGAAACAGCCACTGACTGAGATGGTTCTGTCCTCAGTCAAGAGACTGGCCAGCAACCTGGGCAGAAAGGTGGAAGTATAGCAGGTCTCCAAGCAGGACAAGTGCCCCAGGAAGAAGTACATGGGGGTGTGAAGGTGCTGATCAGCCACAACGAGCACCATGATGAGGGTGTTCCCAACTACAGTTGCGATGTAGGTCACTAGGAACATCAGGAAGAGAAGAATTTGCAGGTCAGGGAGATCTCCAAATCCCAGGAGGATGAATTCTGTGACAGCTGTTTGATTTCTCCAGTGTGAGCCTGCCATGGGTTCAGTCCAGGAACAATAACACTGCAATTGAATCAGAAGAACACAGAGTTAAGAGTTAATCAATTCTCATGAGTTAATTCCATAAATATTCACAAAATCTCCCTCCTCTCCTGGTCATTGGCTGAAATTTAAAAGCTAAATGTAGATGTCAGAGCTAAGTGCCAGAGTCTGAGTTTGAGAACAGATCATTGGTAAGGCTCTGTGTTTGTCATGGAAGTCATGGACTTCTGCAGCAGCTGATGTGCCTGGCCTGGGCAGCTCAGGTTTCACCCCCTCACAAGAGATCAGTTTATGCCATAAATTATGATCTGGAATAAATTCTCCCATCATGTGCTGGTGTCGGTGATGTGTTTCCCGACATTCACTATTTAGCAGTGATAAAACACAGCTCTTTGGAGAGTAGGTCTTAGGAATGGGCAGAACCAGGCTGATATGATGCCCTAACTGGGGAATAACTCTCCGTACTGACAGTATGACAATACAGGAACAAGAAAGACCCCGGGGTGGGAGGGAAGATGCTGTCCCTGAACTCGAAATCTAGAAACCATCTGCCATGTCTTCTGTGGGCTAGTAAGACTCTATCACCACTCGACACCTCATTGGGACACACACTGAGCCAGACCCTCAGCTGTTGTGAATCAAGGTAGCTCCTTTTGTGGCAGTGGGATAGATCCCCAACTGAGGACCTGACACAAGACATGGATCTCAAGCTCCATCTCTGCTAAATGGTGCTCTGACTGTGGGAAGTGACTGAGGCTAAAACTTTTAATATTCGCCCGAGGAAGAGTTCTGTTTCGTTTGAAAGCTTCTCTCCTTCACCAACAGATGTTGGTCCAATAAAAGATATCCCCTCACATACGTTGTCCCTGAAATATTCACAAACCACATCCATGCCCCTCTCTGGAAGGTGGTATAGAAATGCAGTCAGGAAGATAATACTCACTTGTAACCACAGGACAGACCAAGCTTGAAGTGATGTGCTCTTATTTCTCAGAGTTTGGATGCCAGGTTCCTCAGCTGAGGTTCTTGTCTCTCCTTTTTCTGCAGAAACTGGATTTTTCTCCATGAAAAAAACCTGCAATTATATGAAGGAATGAGCCGATGCATTTGATCTACCTTTGGAAAATGAGCTTTGATTTACAAAGTGTAAATGCTAGCCCATATTTGTATTTGGTCTTCATGCTTTTTAATATGGTCCCAGTTCAACCTTTCTCCCACTTGGTTCACTTGGTGTCTCCAAAGACTTGTAGCTAACAATGCCCAGTGGGACTTCTACAGCATGCTTTGTATTTTTGTATGTTTTTTAAAGTCTAATGATCCTATGTGGAAAACATTTTACATCATGATGAAACACTGCTAACATTTTTGGGAGATGCCTGTCACACCTATGTCTCTGAATCTATGCCAAGAGTAAGCAATGCTTTCCCACACAAAGGAAAACGGAGGCACACACAAAATTCATAAAAAAAATATGAAAAATTCCCACTTTGTCACATCTCTTCCTCCTTGGAGATGGAACTGAGCGGGGTCATTTCAGCCAGTGACCTCGGGAAGTTCTGCTACCTGTTTCCAGGACAATGCATCTGTTATAACATTTTCACTCCCATTAACATGAATCACTTTCATATCATAATCCTGGAGGATCAGTCTCCATCTCAGAAGCTTGGCTTTAGCCCCTTTCATTTGATTCAGCCGTCTTGGAGAGTGGTCAGTAGACATGGCAAAGTGCCTCCCAAATACATATGGCTGCAGCTATTTAAGAGCCCACCCCATGGCCAGGCATTCCTTCTCTACAGAAACATGTTTCTTCTCGTGGGAGAGCAGTTTCTCACTTAGATACACAATTGGGTTTCTGTCCCCCTCAGCACTGGTTTTCATCAGCACCACACCAAGCCCTGTGTCTGAGGCCTCTGTGAACAACAGGAAGGGTTTACCAGAACTGGGAGCTGACTTAGAGCCTCCTTCAGTTCAGAGAGATCCAGGCCAACTTGTCCAGCTTACCCTTTTTACATAGTGCAGTGATGGGTGCTGCCAAGGGGCTAGAGGGGGGTACAAACCAATGGTAGCACCCCCTCATCCGAGTAAAGGCCTGGGCTTGTTTCTTGGTTTAGGGAGTGGGCTAATCTCTGACCACCTTCACGTTGGCAGGATCTGGCCTTATGTGATCACTCCCCACCATGTGATCCAGGTAGGACACCTCTACCATCCCCACCTTACACTTTCCAATCTTTAAACTCAGTCCTGCCTCCTCCAGGAGATCCAGCACCCACTTCACTTGGGATAAGTGTTCCTCTCAGGTCTGGCTAAAGATACAGATATCATCAATGTATGCCAGGGCACAGTTCTCTATTCCCCTCAGTAACTGATCCACCAGGTAGTGGCATGTGGCAGTGCCCCCTTGAGGGCAAAAGGCAGGTCCAGGAACTCAAAGAGCTCCATAGGGTGGTGAAGGCAGATTTCTGTCTGGCTTTTGGATCCAAATGCACTTGCCAGTAGCCTTTGATGAGATACATAGTGGTAAGGAATGGGGTAGCCATTGGACACCGTGATGGCCTTAGGCTTCCTGTAGTCCATACAGACTCTGATTGATCCATCTCTCTTGCACACCAGCACCACGGTAGATGCCCATGGGCTGGTGGACACCTGGATCACCCCTAAAGCCTGCATATCTTTGACCCCTCTCTCTCTCCAGGTCCTGGGCTGTTTTCTCAGTGACTCTGAATGGGGAACACCTGATGGGAGGGTGGGATACTGTCTCCACCCAGTGCACAGGTAGGTTAGTGAGCCCAGGCCAGTTGGAAAATAGCTGCTGGTAGGACCGCAGCACCTCTCTGATCTCTGCCTGTCAGGCAAAGGTTAGCTGATCAGAAAGGGGAACTGATTCCAGTGGGAGGCCAGCTACTGTCTCAGGGAAGAGGTCCACTAAGGGATCATCCCCCTGCTCCTCCCATTGCCCACACATGGCCAGCACCAACTTCTCCCTTTCCAAATATGGCTGTATCATGTTGACATGCTACACTCGGTGGCAGTGAGCCCCGTTTGACAACTCCACCTCATAGTTCACCTCGTTCAGTTGCTTGATGACCTTAAAGGGTCCATGTGAGGCAGCTTGGAGCTTATAGTTCCAAACTGGGATGAGAGCCATCATCTGGTGCCTGTTGCCCTAGGAGTGGGGATGTGCTCTGCAGTCATACCAGACCTGTTTCTTTTGGGCTCTGGCTAGGTTCTTCCTGGCCAAACCATGTGATCGGTAAGCTTTTCCCGAAAAGTCAGGACATACTCAATCACTGATCCCCCACTGGGAGAAGCCTTTTCCTTCCATTTGTCCCAGGGTCCCCTCACTCTTCTCTGTTCTATATGTGAACAGAAGATGGAGTAAATGCTTGTCCCAGTCCTGTGGGTGCTGATCAATAAAAGTCCTCAGCATCATCTTCTAGAGTCCCATTAAATTTCCCCAGAAGCCCCATTGGACTGAGGGAGATATCAAGAAGTCCCAGTATGCAGGACCCCACATTTATCCCACAAGCACTAAAGCAGGGACGACATGAAATTTTACCCGATCTCCTTGGGGAGCCCCATTGTGCTGAAAACAGTCAACAGCACATCTGTCACCGAGTCTGCTTTGATGGAGCACAGAGTCACTACCTCTTGGTCGCGGGTAGCGAAATCTACCACCACCAGAATGCCTTTCTTCCCTGACCAGGTTGCCTTGCTGAGGGGCTTCACTATATCCATAGCTACCTCCTGAAAAGGTGCCTGTATGAAGGTAGTGGTCTCAGGGCTGTTGTACACTGAGGCAACAATTTGGAATCGAGTTTCCCTGTGAAATGTGCATCCCAGGGACTTTCCCCACTTTTCCATCAGTGGGTCCTCTTGCGCCTCTGCTTCTCCATCGCCAGTTCATGCTTTCGCTGCTTCTCCCAGTCCTCTGGCTCCTTAGCTATCAGCTACAATTCCAACCGCTTCAAATCTACCAATGAGGAGCCAGGTCATGAAAATCTCCTGGTGCATGGGGAATGAGGTATCATGGACGCCCTACTTCTGCTCAGGCTACTGCCTCTGCTGCTCCCAGAGTCTCCTGAAACCCTGCTTGGGCCTGAAGCCTGCTACTTGAACTGGTCATCCTTCTCAATCCATGCAATCAGCTGCACCTTGCTGACCTTCCCCACACTTAACCCTCTCCCCCTGCACAGGTTTGTAATGTTCTTCCTAAAGAGATGGCTATGCACCATTTTGTCACTGTTTCCTTCAACTTCCCTTGTTTTATTGCTGCCAGTCACTTGACTGAGAGGACAAGATACTGTCAAATCTTGGGCGGGGGGAAGGCTTTTGTTTGTGTTTTTTGTTTGGGAGTTCATTCGCTCTTGGGACTGAGAGGGACCAGACATCAATCCAGGTTCTCCCCATCTCTCTAAACAAGTATCTCATATTTCAAACATGTAAGTAAAAAGCCAGGCAAGGCGTCTTAGTTTTACTTTGTTTTCTCAACTTCTAAATGTACCTTTTACTAGAGTGTTTATCTTTGTTTGCTGTACTTTGAACCTAAGACTAGAGGGGAGTCCTCTGAGCTCTTTAAGTTTGATTACCCTGTAAAGTTATTTTCCATACTGATTTTACAGAGATGATTTTTACCTTTTTCTTTAATTAAAAACCTTCTTTTTAAGAACCTGATTGATTTTTCCTTGTTTTAGATCCCAGGGGGGTTGGAACTGTATTCACCCAGAGTTGGTGGGAGGGAGGAGGGGAATGGTTAATTTCTCCTTGTTTTAAGATCCAAGGGGTTTGGATCTGTATTCACCAGGGAATTGGTGAAGGTCTCTCAAGGCTCCCCAGGGAGGGAGTCCATTGGGATGGTGGCAGCGGACCAGAGCTAAGCTGGTAGTTAAGCTTAGAAGTTTTCATGCAGGCCCCTATATTTGTACCCTAAAGTTGAAAGTGGGGATACAGCCCTGACACCTGTCCTTCCTGAACAGTTTATATCCATCCATGACAGTGCTCCAGTCTTGTGAACTGCCCCACCAAGTTTCTGTTATTCCAATCACATCATAGTTCCTTCATTGTGCCAGTACTTCCAATTCTTTCTGCTTGTTTCCCAGGCTTCTTTCATTCCTGTACATTCACCTAAGATAACTAGCCAATTGCCCTACTTTCTCAGTATGAATCAGGAGGCTTCCCATCATGTACCCTCTGCCTTGTGTTTCCTCCCAGTATCCCATTTCCCCACTTATCTCTGGGCTTAGGTCACCATCCCCCGGCGAGCCTAGTTTAAAACCTTCCTCACTAGGTTAGCAAGCCTGTCTGCGAAGTTGCTCTTCCATCTCTTTGTTAGGTGGATCCCATCTCTTCCTAGCAATCCTTCTTCACAGAACAACATCCCATGGTTGAAGAATCCAAAGCCCTCTCTCCAACACCACCTGCATAACCACTCTTTCACCTCCACAATTTGATGGTCCCTACCTGGGCCTTTTCCTTCAGCAGGGAGGATGGACGAAAACACGTCTTGGGCCTCAAACTCCTTTATTCTTCTTCCCAGAGCCACATAGTCTGCAGTGATTCTCTCAAGGTCATTCTTGGCAGTATCATTGGTGGCCATGTGGAGAAGTAGGAAGGGGTAGTGGTCCGAGGTCTTGATCAGTCTCGGCAGACATCCGTCACATCCTGGATTCTAGCTCCAGGCAAGCAGCAGACTTCTCGAGTCTCCCAGTCTGGATGGCAGATGGATGACTCCTTCCTTCTTAGGATCTACATGTCCAGTGGTCATGAATGGCTCTGGAACAGCTCCTGGAAGGACCCCTTCAGTATGACAGTCCCCTTAGGGTCACACACTCATTAGGGTAGGCCTTTTGGCTTCAGACCTCTTGGGACTCAACTTCAGAGCATTTGGCATCCCTGCTTCTTCCCGTGAGCTACCCTCAGCCAGTCCACTTGAATTGGACACCCAGGCAAGACTTTCACATCCAAAGGGAGCAATTCACCCCTACCTTCCTGACTCTGGAGTGACTCTCAGCCAGCACTGTTAAAGCAGGAGGGTTTATTAGATCTCTAGAACACAGTGTAGAAAGTCCTTAATTACCATGGAAAACAGAAAGTTACAGCATAGTCTGTCTGGGTGAGTCCCAGAGCCCAGAGCCCTCTGACCCCTCTATATTCCCAGTCCAGAAGCTTCTCCCCTGTCACCAGCAACCCACACTTAACAGACTCAACTGGCACCTCCCCAGTGCTTTGTTGTTAACATTGCCCAGTGTGACTTATGGTTTCCTTCTAAAAGGGGGAAAAATCCCATCGGGGAAAATATTTCACTTAATAATGAAACACTAGATGATGTTCTGTTATAATGTACTCTCCCTATAATTAAAACATCATCATCATCTATATTCTGCCATCCACTGGGCATTTCAGAAAATAGCTGCCCATTTCTCCTGCTTAGAGTATGCTGCCCTCTAGTGGACATCTTCCAGAATCACTGACCTTGCCACATTATTTTGTTGTGAAATCTATTGGTCAATATTTCTGACCCTTCCTCATTTCTTCCAATCTGCGGCCACCTACTGTCGATTCATTATAAACTCTACTCAAAAAAAGAGGCAAATTTATTTTAGCTGAAAATTGACCCTCTTTTGCACAAATAAATTCTGTATAATATTTGTCAGAAATGTGATGATTTTCTCATTATTTAAAGCTATTCAGGAACCAAAATTTTTATTTAATAGGAAATTCCTTGAGTTCAAATTTTTGTTTTCATTCCAATTCTGACTTTTCAAATATATATATATATATATTGAATTTTACTTTGAGATTATTTTATTTCATTTGTATTACTTTTTATGTTAATTTTGTATTCTATTCTATCCTACTATTTTATTTGTATATTTCATTTTGTATTATTTTATAAAATAATACACAGTAATTATTTTTTCCCTAAACAAATGTTTGTAGAAATTTCCTATAGAAAATTTAGATCTTGACAATTTGGCATTTTCTGATGGAAAAATATTCCATTATAAAATTATTAATCATCTCTATATTTTATTCTTTTTCTTTAGTTAAAAATATTAATTCTCTCTCTCTTCTTGTTTGTGGATATCCGGTCTGCCATTACATTCTGTCTGCCTGCCAACCATTTCTAATTCTGCATCTGATCATGCATAGAGTTATGCATAGTTAGTTTTACACCTTGGGATAATTGTGTTGATGCATAGCCTTCTCTCACTGAAGTCAAAGAGAAAATTCTCACTGACTGAAAGGATTGCAGCCTTTGATTTCAATGTGATTTGGACAGCTAACACCTTTAGCCTTCTTCAACACTTATAGCCAATATCCCAAACCCTAGAACTGAGTGCATCAGCAGCAAATATCAGCGCTGTGTTACTCACATCATCTTGCTAGCCCTCTCAGTACCCCAGTGAGGAGGGTGCTGCTATTTAGAGTAGAACGTTCAACAGTGTCTTTGTTACTAAAGCTTAGCAGCCAAATCTCACTGAAAGTCAATGTATCTTGGGTTCCTAAATCCCTTTTGAAATTCATTCCAGTGTTTTTCAAAATGTTACCTTAGTTCAAGGTGCCCTGGTCAGGCATTGCGGAAAAGAGCAAATGGAGATTAACACATTTAGGTTGGGATTTTCAAAGGGGTGGGTTATAATATGTACAATAAACACCCAGCTCCCACTGAATTGCTAGCTACCTGGGATTATAAAGTGCAAATGGTTTCTTCACATATCCCTGAAAAGTTTCAGGGCTCTTCAGTGCCATGGCAATTATACAAATTAGAGAATCTTGTACCAAAACCATAGGTCCCTTGTTGGTACACCGGAATGTATGATAAGCATCAGAACATTACCGATTTGTCTCCTCTACAGGATTAGTTATATATTCCCACCAGCCAATTCATGGCCGTATTTGGATAAAGTGAATAGGGTCATTTCATTTGTGTGTATTACAGAATAGTGCAATTTGATTAAAAAACTGGGCATTCCCAGCATGAAGTTTTTGACATACTGCCACTCTTCCCCCGAAGGAAAGATTTGTTCCAGCCTTTACGGAAGAATACAAATATCCACTTATTTCTGAATGCAAAACAAACTAGATGATGGTTATTCACAGTCCTCTTCTAGCACAATTTTCTCTGTAAGCATGTAATAAGGTCTCAGACCAGTTTATCACCTGTGTGAATAATTTTGTGCTGCCAAGACTTTGTTTTCATAATGTCTAATGTTGAATACTTGTGGCACACATAATTGTATTTAAAAAAAACTGAGTTTTTTATTTTGTTTTCTTCTTTAATTAATCTCTGACAAAAATATTGCAGGCAGGGATGAAATCCCATTGCTTCACCCTTTGAAGGCTATATAATTGACTATAATACAGAGATAGACCTGAATCTTCTCACACTATGGTTTAATTTTTAATTCCAAGTTTATTGACTCTTAATCACTTATGCAATTTTTTTTTACTGAAATCACAGGTTTCTTATTTATTCCTGTCCATTTTTCATTCCCTATCATCAGCTGACATCTAATGTTCATAAGAACGAATACATAAAACACTGACAATATTAACCTTGGCTTCTCCACAGTCCCCATTATATACCATAGCCACCCCTTTCCCAGCCTTCATCCTCTGCTATCCTGAGTATCCATTATACAATAAAGTGCATCTTTCCCATCCCTCACCCTCTGCTACCCCCCAATATAGAGTTCAGCAACTGCTGCTCAAGCACATCAGGTTGCCCAGGGCACATTCTTTCTTGTGCAACCAGCACTGAAGTTGATACTGTGGTTTCCTCACTTGTATTTTTAGCAAGCTAACTAGAGTAGAGCGACTGTAGTGATGTCTACTGTCCATTCAATGCTCCCCTCACTCCTCCCCTCCCTGTTGCAGTGTAGACATACCATAAGTGCCTAGCTGTGGATTATTCACTCAGGCCTCTTTCCAGCACTCAGCCACTTTTGCTTCGTTAATCAGTGTAGATTATCAGCATTCTATTTTAATGCAAAAAACAGTTTCCTTGGATTACCGGAGTACTTTTCAAAGCCATGAATGCACTGACATATTTTCACAGGGACTCACATATGTGAAGTCCCCACACAGATTTTGCACCAGTATAACTATTCTGGTTAGTGGTGTGAGTCTGTTATGGAAATCATTCTACCAGTACAACCTCTAGTATGGATACAGTTTACCAATGTTGAGGTCCCTTATGTGGTATAGCTTATTCCCTTTCCCATAGGGGGATCAACTATACTGATATCAGCAGCTTTACATCAGTATAATTGCATCATAAAATCATTGAATATTAGGGTTGGAAGGGACCTCAGGAGGTCATCTAGTCCAACTCCCTGCTCAAAGCAGGACCAATCCCCAACTAAATCAGTCAGAGTAGATGAATGGCCCCTTCAGGGTACTCCCTGGAGGCATTCGGGCAGGCCTGAATGTAGTCCTTCACCTCAGTTGCCCTTGTTTGTTCCCTAAATAAACTCCACACAGGTTTGTCCAGTCTCATAACAACAGTCGTCATTTAGGTTTCATTTATTTTCATTTATTAACTTAAATTTCAAAACTAAACACAGACATCTTCCCTCCAGCTTCCTACACCCCAAACTGCCCCCATCTCCTATAAGTCTTGGCCACCTTAGCACACTTCTCCCAGCTCTTCCTAGATGGAGCAATTCCCCCAGTCTCAGGGTTTTCCCTCAATTACTCTCCAAAGTTTCTCTTCAGCCTCCTGAGCTTGCCTCTTCCCACATCCCCCTTCTGCCCTTTATTGGAAATTGCCTGATTCCCCTGATGTGGGGACCCTTCTCTAACCAGAGCTGGCTTGGCCCCTGGCTCTCCAGTCCAAAGGTGTGAGAGCCTATCAAAGGCAAGTTCCCCATAAATAGAATGTCATATCCCAGAACATCTACCGAGGCTGCATTGCCATGCCTGGTAACATACCCTGTGCCTCATACCCTATGTGAAATAGGGAATGTCTTTTCTGATTCATTATATATCCTTCTGTGGGAAGGGGCAGTCTCCCACCAGCCTAGTATTACCCATCTATTGAATCTAATATGGGTCCTAAAAACAATGGGTAACAGATATTTAGAGGGCTCTCTGTCTCCACTTTCTCCAGGGCTGCAACTCTGTAAGACCATGACATGAAACCCTATAATATAATGGAAATAGGACCTTGGACTTCAGCAGGCTTCAGTTCAGGCCCTATCCCAGCCCATGTTATATCTATTTTATTTTAACTTAAGGCAGTTGATCAGTTAGCATTTTTCAACCACAAATTTCCTGCAAACTTTCCTCAGGGCTTCCTTCACCTCTTTGTTTCTCAGGCTATAGATGAGGGGATTGACCAGGGGAGTCAGGATGGTGTAGATGACAGAGAGCACTTTGTTGAACTCACTCAGGATGCTGGTCATTGGGAACATATAGACAATTAGTAGAGTTCCATAATAAATGATCACCACAATGAGGTGGGAGGAGCAGGTGGAAAAGGCCTTTTTCCTCCCAGTGGAGGATGGGATTCTCAGGATGGTCACAATGATACAAATGTAGGACATCAAGGTAAGCAGGAATGGGACCAGTGAGAAAATCAAGCAGAGTGTGAAAGCCAACATTTCCATCAGCTGAGGGTTATTACAGGAGAGAGTTATCAGGGGGATAAGGTCACAAAAGAAATGGTCAATACGATTTGGGCCACATAAAGTTAACTGGGATATTGACAATGTCGTTATGCTATTACCTATGAAGCCACCTATCCAAGAGCCACCTGCAAGCTGTAGCCAGGCCCTGCCACTCATACGGGTTGTGTAGTGCATTGGATTGCATATCGCTACATACCGATCATAAGACATCACTGATAAGAGAAGGCATTCTGTGGCAACCAGAGAACAAAAGAAATATAATTGTGTGAGACACCCATTGAAGGAAATTTTCCTGTCCTCAGTGAGGAGACTGGCCAGCATCCTGGGCAGGATGGTGGAGGTGTAGCATGTCTCCAAGCAGGACAAGTTCCCCAGGAAGAAGTACATGGGAGTGTGGAGGTGCTGATCACACACAACTAGTGCAATGATGAGGATGTTCCCGGCCATGGTTGCCATATACAGCACTAGAAACAGCAGGAAGAGAAGAATTTGCAGATCAGGATGAGTCCCGAATCCCAGGAGGATGAATTCTGTAATGGACGTTTCATTTCCCTGTTTTGGGTTCGCCATGGAGTGTGACTACAGGAAAGAAATTAATGCTGCAACATAAATGAACAACATCCACCCAATAAATGTCAACATTGTTTTCATTTTTTCTCTCTGCTGGCTACCGGAACAATAGCTGAGTGGAGAATGGAAGCCAGGGGAGGGGACCTCTTGACCCCTGGAAAAGATTTCATATCTGAGCAGACTGCAGGTTAAAACAAAATGTTAATCTCTCTTGAAACCCGTGTAGTACCTTGACAGATGGCACAGATGGTGAAGAGGCTCCAACACAATAGG
This sequence comes from Trachemys scripta elegans, assembly GCF_013100865.1. Lineage (NCBI taxonomy): Eukaryota > Metazoa > Chordata > Testudines > Emydidae > Trachemys > Trachemys scripta. Next base: position 37,752,275 of record NC_048309.1, read on the forward strand.
ACAGACAGATTAGACAGATATTGGTTCAAATATTCACATACATCACTTCCTGGTGTCTAAAAGCAGAACAAAATAGGTTGCAGTTCCACTGCTGAAATGGGTCAGGATTTTATATTTTAGGGGAAGCCACAATAAAGAAATAAACCAAGCAAACAGGGCTGGGAATTGCAATGGGTGGGCAGCCAACTCCAAGTGAACTGCAAGGAAAATTGGCAGCCAAACTCTATTATCACCCTTTGAAAATTGTATCCTGTCAGGGTTCCCTCCCCAATCTGAACTCTGGGGTACAGATGTGGCGACCCGCATGAAAGACCCCCTAAGCTTATTTCTACCAGCTTAGGATAAAAACGTCCCCAAGGCACAAACCATTCTTTGTCCTTGGATGGTACTGCTGCCACCACCAAGTGAGTTAGACAAAGATTCAGGAAAAGGACCACTTGGAGTTCCTGTTTCCCCAAAATATCTCCCCCAAGCCTCTTCACCCCCTGTCCTGGTGAGGCTTGAGAATAATATACAAACCAAATAGGTAAATAAGGTGAGCACAGACCAGCCCCTTGGGTTTTTAGGACACTAAAAACCAATCAGGTTCTTAAAAGCAGAACTTTATTATAAAGAAAAAAGTAAAAGAAGCACTGTAAAATCAGGATGGAAAGTAATTTTACAGGGTAATAAGAGTTAAAGCATAAAGGATTCCCCTCTGGGCAAAACTTCAAAGTTACAAAAAAGAGGAATAAACCTCTCTCTTAGCATAGGAAAAATTCACAAGCTAAAATAAAAGACAATCTAACGCATTTCCTTTCTATAACTTACAATTTTTGTACTCTTAGATGCTTATTTCAGGTAGGGTTTTAGGAGATAGTTTTTCCTGCCCTGGTCCCTCTCTGTCCAAGAGAACAACAAAGAGGACCCAAACAAAACCTCCCACCATAGATTTGAAAGGATCTTCTTCCCTTCTTGGTACTTTTGGTAAGGTGCCAACCAGGTTATTTGAGCTTCTTAACCCCTTATAGGTAAAGAAGGGATTTTATGCTACTCTTAGCTGTATGTTTATGACATATCCTAAACAAACAAGAGTGCCTGTCCTTCCCTGTGGTAATATTCCATTGTCCTGCACTAGGATACTTGGCATACAAAGACCCAACAGGATGTCCATCTTATGCAAAAAGGAATAAAGTCTGAGATACCCTGCAGTTAGCCTCCAGGGATGAAAATGTTATTACTGGTCATACAGTTACCTAATCTTTACTTAAAAAAACAAAACACCAGCTAGAAACAATCAGTTTAGCTAAAAAGGTACCCTCTTTTGCATGAATGATTTCTGTTTGAAATTTGTAACAAACATTATATTTTCATATTTTTACAGCAGTGGAGAACCCAAATTTCGATTTCATGGGCAATTCCATGATTTCAAATGTTGCCTTTAATTCCAATTTTGACTTTAAAATGTAGTTATTATTAATTTTATTTATATTTTATATTCCTAAAATGTTATGTTTGATTGCATAAAATGTTATGTTTGATTGCATAAAATTATTTAAATTTAATTTATTTTTATTTTATTTCATTCTATAAAACAAAATACAACAAGCATTTTTGAAACTTATAGCTCAGCTTGGCATGATTCGATTTCAATCGATAGATGTCGGTAAATGTTGATCTCCGCTGACACACTGTAACCAACAACAACAAATATCAATAACAGTCGGTGTTAGTACAGCCTCACTCCCCCCCACCGTACCTTGTGCCTATGGGGATGGTTTCAGCAGCCCTGTGACGGTGCAAAGAATCGTCTGCACCCAGCTGTCACTGCAGCGAGCAAGTGAGGCAGTAACAGCTAGGGTGACCAGATAGCAAGTGTGAAAAATCAGGACTGGGGGTGGGCTGACAGCAGAGCTGTGGTGGGCTTCCTGCATGTCCGTGAGACTGGTGACACCCATCCCTGCATGCGCAAGGTGCTGGGAAGGCTGGCCAGAGCTGAGACCACCAGTCTGGGCTGCGAGAGGGAGGAAGGGTGCCTGGCTATGGCCTGGTCCACCTAACTGCTGAATGGCTTCTGCCCATCGATGGGGCAATTTAACTATGCAGTGGCCACCCCTGTGACGCGGGCTTGTCATCCTCTTCCTCCTCTCAGCCCTGGCCATGGAAGGTTGATGCACTGGGACAGAGGTGCCTTCCCTGCACCTTTCACCCCAGGGTCTTGGACCTCTTGCCCATGCAGGGAGCCACCAGTAAGCCACTGGTCACTTCTGGGAGCCCCTGGCAGTCCTGCTGTCAGAGCTTCCCTAACCCTGATTCTAACCCTATCCCAGCCCCCCATTGAATTTCCTCCAACTGTAATAATTAAAATAGCTGCAAATCAGGAAAAAACTTCAATAAAAATCAATAATAGTCAGCAAAATTGCATTAAAAAACCCTACATTCTGCAAACCCTACTCATAGCCAATGTCTCCTCCCCAAGCACTGAGCACAGCAGCAAATATCAGCTCTGTTTTACCTATACCATCTTGCTAACACTCCATGCCCCAGGAAGTTTGCTGCCAACGGAATGAAGGTTGCTTCAGGGTTTGAAAAGCTCACCTTGGACTTGGGAGATGTTGGTTCAATTCCTTACTTTGTCACAAAATCTTTGTGTGACTTTTAGGCCAGATTTTCAAAGCTCTGTAGGTACCTAAAAATTCGGATTGGTGCCAGATTGGGTGCAGTACCTAACACCCATTGATTTCAACTCCCCCTAAGGGTGTCTGCATACATCTATACATCTGTCCCTCTGTGTGCCAGGTCCCCATCTGTAAAGATGGGATAACAGCTCCTTATGGGGTGGTGGGAGGATAGATACATTCAGGACAGCTAGGTGCCCAGATACCATGGGGATGGGGGCCAGATAAGGAGCTAGGATAGCCGAGGTGACAGGTCTTGCCTTTTTTGAAATTCAGTCCCTTTGCGTTGAGTGGGGACTTTGAGAGATATCATTGCCAAATTCCCCTTGGATTCCCCTGGCATTAGTTACCTAACAAGCTTTCAATGCTTCAAAAACCTCAAGCTTCAAGAAGAAGGGAGGGAAAGGTTGATTTGCCTCTAAGGTTGGTCAGTCAGCAGCTGGAGTCTGCTGTCACCTCCTCACTCAGCATTTCAGGGGTCAGGATCCAGGTTATTCAGTACAGCTTCTCTCCCCACCGCATTCATGTGCTTCCGTGTTCCCTGTAAATAGAACATCATATCCCAGAACAGCTACCGGGGTTCCTTTGCCTCATATAGAATTGCGCACTGTTCCTCAGACCCTTCCCTGAATGGGGAAGGTCTTTCCTGATTCGTTATATATCCTTCTGTGGGAAGGTGCAGTCTCTTGAGGCACGTCTGCTGTGGGGAATGTAACAGGCAAGGAAAAGTTGGTATTTGGTTTATTTTTAGAAAATGTCAGTAGAGTCAAACCTCTAGTCTCGAAGGGAAAGTCCTAGAGAGGGAAGAAACTTCTAATTCTACAATTAATCTCTCTCTGTATTGGCTGAATGCTATGGTGACTGTCAAGAAATCATGCATTAATTCTAGATTATACATCAGAAATTTTCAAAGCTGCTTATGTGATTTATACACTGATTTCTCATTTATTTCCCTTAGGCAGCTTTGAAAATCTCAGCATACTTTAGCTGAGCTTGCACTTTCTCTAAACAAACCTCCTGTTGCCCTCAATAGCAGGAAACACAAGTACCCAGTCCCCATCAATAAGCTTACTCAATAAGTTCAGGTAACATTTAAAAAAAATTCTAAGACATTTAGGAGCCTAACTCCGATTTTCAAAAATGCCTTAAGTTACTAAAGGCTTAGCAGCCTAAACCTCATTGAAAGACAACAGGTTTTAGGATCCTAAATCACTTTTTAAGTTCACTTAAGTGTTTGTGAAAATGTGTCTGTTTGTTGCTCAGATAAAATGGAGGGACAACAAGGTGCTTTACACATTTAGGCTGGGATTTTCCAAGGAGGAGGGGTAATGTACACAATAAACACCCAACTCCCACGACATTGCTATGAGTGTTTGGCAACTAACTCTCTTAGGCTTCTTGGAAAAGCCAAGACAATAGAATCATAAAGGTCAGAGACCTAAGATTATAAAGTGCAAATAATTTCTTCCCAAATCCCTGACAAGTTTCAGGGTCACATGGATATTCAGTGCCACAGTAATTATACAAATTAGATAATCTTGTATCAAAACAATAGGCCTCTAATTGGTCTACTAGAGTGTATGATAACCAGCAGAACAGCACTGATGCCATCCAGTAGAGGACAGAGTTTTATACATTGATACTATCCAAATCATGGTCCAATTTGGGTACAGTCAATATAATAATTTCAGTTGTGTGTATTGCAATATATTCTGCAACTTGACTACAAAACTGTCCTTTTTCAGCATTAACTTTGACATACTGTCACTTCTTGCCATGAAGTAAATGTTTGCTCCAGCCTTTACAGACAAACACAAATATTTATTCCTGAATACAAAACAAATTAGAAGACTGTTATTCCCAGTGCTCTTCTATCATAATCTGCTCCTTAACCATGTAATAAGGTCTGATTCCAATTTAAAACCAGTGTGAATAATTTTGTGTCACCAAAGCTTTGTTGTTCATAATGCCTAAATGTCAAACTTTTGAGCTCACATAATTGTATTTTGGAAAAAGAGGGTGGGGTGGTTTTTGTTGTTATTGTTATTTAATTAATCTCTGGCAAATATACTGCAGCTAGGGATGAAATCTCATTGCCAAATTATTGATAAGATACATGTCTAAACTGAAAATTGTCTATAATAAAAGGGATAGACCTGAATCGTCACATACCAGGGCTTAAATTTTTATATCCACATTTATTGACTCTTAATCACCTAAGCAATATTTTAAACTGAAATCTCAGGTTTTACAATTCTTACTATCTATTTGCCATTCTCTATGATCAGCTGCCGTCTAGAGATCATGAGAAAGGATGCATAAAACATTGGCCACATTAATCTTTGCTTCCTCCTAGTGCCCATTATACAGTATAGCTGGCCCTCCCCACCCCTCAGCCTCTGCTGCCCCTAGTGCATAGACACCCCTTTCTCAATGACAGGTCCCAGCTGCTCCCTGCATCCCTCATTGAAGCAGGTGTGCAGGGTTACTGCCCTGGGAACTGCAGGGCACCAGTGGACATGGGGCTGACTGGAGGCAAGGCAAGGGGTGCGGGGCTGGCTGGAGACAGGGGTGTGTGGGGTGGGCTGGCTGGTTTCAGGCAGGGCCACAGAGGGATGCAGCATGGAGACAGAGGAGTGCAGGACTGGCTGGCTTTAGGCAGGGAGGTGCGGCAGGGGTTGTCTGGAGACAGGGCAGGGGGTTCAGGGCTGGTGCAGGCAGGGGTGTGTGTGGGGCTGGCTGGCTTCAGGCAGGGCTGCAGGGGGGTGCGGCAGGGGTTGGCTGGAGACAGGGCAGGGGGTGTGGCAGGGGCTGGCTGTGGGCAGGGGGTGCAGGGCTGGCTGCAGGCAGGGGCAGGGCAGGGGGTGCAGGGCTGATGCAGGCAGGGGGGTGCGGCAGGGGCTGGCTGCAGGCAGGGGGTGTGGGGCTGGCTGGAGACGGGGCTGGTTGCAGGCAGGGTAGGGGGTGCCGGGCTGGCTAAAGATGGGCTGGCTGCGGGCAGGGGGTGTGGGGCTGGCTGCAGGCAGAGCAGGGGTGAGGGGCTGGCTGGAGACAGGGGCTGGTGTGGGCAGGGCAGGAAGTCTGGGGCTGGTGAGGGCAGGGGGTGCAGCAGGGGCTAACTGTGGGCAGGGGGTGTGGGTACAGGGGATACAGCCCACTCTGTACAGTAAGTGCCTCCTCCTCTTCCCTCCCCCACTGGGGTAGAAGCAGCTATTTAAAGAGCCTAGGGCTCCACTGCTTCTACTGCCCCAGCTCTTTAAATAGCCACCAGAGCCCTGGAGAAGCAGGGCTATTTAAAGGGCCGGGGTGGTAGAAGCAATGGGAGCCCCAGACTTTTTAAATAGCCCCCAGAGCCCCACATCCCTACCCCAGGCCCTTTAAATTGCCCGCTGGGGAAGCTGGGCCACCCCGGTATGGCACACCAGGGCTTGGGCGTGAGGCCCTCTTAGGGGTGGGGCCCAATTCAGGGGAATTGTTTGAATTGGCCTAAAACCGGACCTGAGTACATTTATAGAGTTTGCAGATGATACCAAGCTGGGAGGGGTTGCAAAATGATCTGGGCAAACTGGAGAAATGGTCTGAAGTAAAGAGGATGAAATTCAATATGGAGAAATACAAAGTACTCCACTGAGGAAGGAACAATCAATTGTACAAATACAAAAAGAGAAATGACTGCCTAGGAAGGAGTACTGTGAAAAGGGATGTGGGGGTTCTAGTGGATCACTAGGTAAATATGAGTCAACAGTGCAATGCCATCAAAATGCCATAAAAAATTAGGGCTGTCAAGCGATTAAAAAAATTTATTGTGATTAATTGTGTAATTAACCGTGCTGTTAAACAATATAGAATACCATTTATATAAATATTTTGGCTGTTTTCCACATTTTCAAATATATTGATTTCAATTACAACACAGAATACAAAGTGTACAGTGCTCACTTAATTTTTTTATTACAAATATTTTCATTGTAAAAAAGAAACAGTCTTTCAATTCACTTAATACAAGTAATGTAATGCAATCTCTTTATCATGAAAGTTGAACTCACAAATGTAGAATTATGTACAACAAATAACTGCATTCAAAATTAAACAATGTAAAACTTTAGAGCCTACAAGTCGATTCAGTCCTACTTCATGTTCAGCCAATCAAGTTTGTTTACATTTTCAGGAGATAATGCTGCCCGCTTCTTGTTTACAATATCAGTTGAAAGAGAGAACAGGCACTCACATGGCATTGTTTAAACTGGCGTTGCAAGATATTTACATGCCAGATGCGCTAAAGATTCATATGTCCCTTCACGCCTCAACCACCATTCCAGAGGAAATACATCCGTGCTGATGATGGGTTCTGCTTGATGATGATCCAAAGCAGTGCAAATCGACACATGTCCATTTTCATCATCTGAGTCAGATGCCACCAGCAGAAGGTTGATTTTCTTTTTTGGTGGTTCGGTTTCCGTAGTTTCCACATTGGAGTGTTGATCTTTTAAGACTTCTGAAAGCATGCTCCACACCCCATCTCTCTCAGATTTTGGAAGGCACTTCAGATTCTTAAACCTTGGGTCAAGTGCTGTAGCTATCTTTAGAAATCTCACATTGGTACCATTTTTACATTTTGTCAAATCTGCAGTGAAAGTGTTCTTAAAATGAACACCATGCGGGGAGATCATCTGAGACTGCTATAACATGAAATATATGGCAGAATGCAGGTAAAACAGACCAGGAGATATACAATTCTCTCCCAAAGAGTTCAGTCACAAATTTAATTAACACATTGTTTTTTTTAACAAGTGTCATCAGCATGGAAGTATGTCCTCTGGAATGGTGACTGAAGCAGGAAGGGGCATATGAATGTTTAGCAGCATTATCTCCTGTAAACTTGTTTGTCTTAGCGACTGGCTGAACAAGAAGTAGGACTGAGTGGACTTGTAGGATTTAAAGTTTTACATTGTTTTATTTCTGAGTGCAATTATGTAACAAAAAAATCTACATTTGTAAGTTGCACTTTCACAACAAAGAGATTGCACTACAGTACTTGTATCAGGTGAATTGAAAAATACTATTTCTTTTGTTTATTATTTTTACAATGCAAATATTTATAATAAGAATAATATAAAGTGAGCACTGTACACTTTGTATTCTGTATTGTAATTGAAATATATATATTTGAAAATGTAGAAAAACAGCCAAAATATTTAATAAATGTCAACTGGTATTCTATTGTTTAACAGTGTGATCTTGGTTCTGGCGGATGGCTGACAAAGGCAGGTCTCCTGGCCTAAAGGTGGGGAGGCTGGCCACCCCAGGGGTGAGAGCACAAGGGGGTAGGGAGACCCAGGCCCACCCACATCCACCCTGTCCCATCCCAGAGCCCTAACAGTGGTAGAGTTGTCCACCACTGGGTCAGCAGGGATCCACCTGCAATACGCTGACCTAGTATCAGGTCAATACTCAACCAGATGTAGTCTAGTTCCCCAAGCTACTTCCTGCATCCCTGGGGTTTGGTACCTCCATAGTTTGATTGTCCTCTGTCTCCTCAGAGAGCTCTGGCCAGTCCTCAGGTGGCCGCCCCAGCAGCTATTTGGTGATTTGGTTGGCCAGTGGCTCTGGGAGGTAAAGCCAGTGCTCAGGTAGCAACCCCAGCAACTCCTTGGTGTCTCAGTCAGCTGACGGCCCAGAGAGATCTGACCAGTCCTTGGTTCAGCAGGGGTCTTCTGCAGGATCCAACAGCAGGCAGGATGCCTCTGTCTCCCTTGGAGGCTCCAGCCCAACTAAGCTGCAGGGCCCGCCTTTTATATTTCTGTTTCCAGCTTCCATCGGGGTGGGCATGGCTTTTATGGTTCTGCACACCAGAGGGTGTGTTGTGGTCCCTCCCTGTCAATCTCTGAGGGACGCCACACCTCCTTGCTATAGTACAATATGGGACAAAGGGACACGGTGGATTCAGAAGAGGATCACAACAAGTGCCTAGGGACACTATTCTGAATTCTTACAGTGTTTTCCACAGCCGAAGCTGATATCACACTATTGAGGGTAATGGAGGATGTAAGGGTGCAACTTCTGCATGCATCTGGCTTCAGACTGGGTCTGTATGCTGCTCACCTGTGTGCTGCTTTCGTTCCTGATGAAGTATTTGCCTATTGGCATGGCAGAGGTTCCTATGGGTGGGTGTAGTGGGGTGGTGCCCCACTCCCTGAGAAAAAGGGCTGAACCAGGCCAGAGAGGCTGCACAGACCAGCAGCCAATCAACAAAGGCCTGGGGAGAGCCAATCAGGGCAGAGGCGGAGAAAACCAGTCAGCACCGCATTGGGTCCTATATAAAAGCTTCCTAGCAGAGGAGAAGGCAGTCACTCTCTGACTAGCGAGGGAGGAGGACTGACTCCTGAGCTAAGGGGTAGTACCTTGGACAGAGCAGTGCTGGGCAGGCTTGGGGGAGCAGAGTGGAGCTCCGGCCCAGTTACCTGCTCCTGTTAAAAAGGGTCAAGAAGGCGCATAGGACCAAAGGAGAAGTGGCCCAGGGAAACTAAGCAGACGAGAAGGGAGATAAGGAGGACAGAGGGAGGCTGCCGCTAGAAGGTGCCTGGGTCGGGACCCAGAGTAGCGGGTGGGCCTGGGTCCCCCCCATTCCCTCCTTGCACTGCACCTGGCCACCGAGGATTGGGGCTGAGACAGACTGCAACTTGCCTGTGAGACAAGGGGCTAGACTCTAGGGTTGTGGTTGGCCACCAAGGCAGGTGCAGACAGAGGGATTGCTGTTAACACCCCTCCGAAAGGGGGTAAGACTGCAGTAGCAGGCACTGCCGGAGGGCAGTGTCCTGAAGTGGATGAAGACTGTCCTGAAGGGGGTGTCACCAAGTGAAGAGCATGTGGATCCCAGGGCAGCAGATCAGATGATGGGCAAGACACCATGCGTTGAGGGCGCTCTGCAGCAGTCGAGAGCTAATTCCTGGATGACCAGTGGGAGGCACCAGAGGTGGTGAGTCGAACCCTGTCACAGGTGGGAAGAAACAAAGCAGATTTTCCAAGGAACCTTCAGCAGAGAATTGCAGAGTACCTTCAAGAAAATTTCCTAGAGACCACAATGGAGGATTCCTGGGAGATCCTTGTGTGTATTAGCAAACTTTTCTGCAGGGTGCCAAGTGTGTAGCAGCACAGTGGAAATAGATGCAGAGGCAAACAGTACCTAGTGTTCTTAATTTCTATCCCTTCTTCCACTTTCATCATGTAACTAAATAAAGGACACATCTCCCTCATGTCACTCTGCAGTATCAAACCAAAATGAGCATTTACCAGAGCTTCCCTCTCCTGCTTCAGGTACACCAGAGCCAGAGTATTAGGACTGGCTAGATCCCTTTGGAGTTAGAAAGAGGTCCTGGCTTGCTAGGCCTCCAAACAACACTGTCACCTGTCCCACATCCCTCTCCAACTTGACTTCCTCATCCACCACTTCATCCTTGGGGTTGACTCCACCAGCAGCTGCATCCAGTCCCCCGCAAGGTATCCATAGGGCTCTTGGTGGTAGAGGTGGGGTCGCCGCCAAGGATGGTGTGTAGCTCCTTGTAGAAGTGGCATGTCTTTGGCACTACTCCAGAGTGATGGCTGACTTCCCTTGCCCTCCGGTATGCCTGCCTCAGGTCCTGGATCTTAGCACATCACTATTGCGTGTCCCTTTCATCAATGCCATGAGCAATCTGCTCGTAGGTATCAAAGTTTCTATGGCTGGATCAGAGCTGTGACTGCACAGCCTCCTTTCCCTACAGACCTAGCAAATCTGGGGAATTTCATGCCAGAGTGCATTTGCTGCGATAAACCAGCATGGTCAGCTTGGAAGATGCTATGTGAGTTTTCCACATCAAGCAAACAGGAAGTGGAATATCAAAAAATCCTGGGCTTTTAAACAGTGCATACATGGGGCACATACCTGTGTAAATGCAGGGCAGTGGAGTTGAAACTGCTGACCAGAGTGGTCATGATGGCATTGTGGGACACATCCCAAAGGTCACGTAAGGTGACATGAGCAAGCATAGTGTCTACACCAGTGTTTTTCAAATGCAACCACTGTGGTCACATGCATCCACCAGGGGCTCTTCTTGAGGCCATAGCCTCCTGGACAGTGATGGGGGAGGGCAGCAGAGCAGTGGCGCCTCTCCTGGGACTGGCAGCAGGGGTTGGCCCTGTCCCTGTCTGGAGCCACAAACACCAGAGGAGCAGGCACCTGATGTGAGTTCCCAACCTTCCCAGAAGCAGCGGGGCTTGGGCTTCCAGCTTCCACCCTGTGGTGGCAGATTTTAGCTATGGGGATCCATCCCCTGGCTGCAGAGCTGCAGGCTAACCAACCCCCCATTGTCTCTGTATCCCACCGCTTCCCTCAGCCCTCCATCACCTCTTGGGCCCGCTGCCTCCCTACCAATTTCTCTATGCAGGGCCTAATTTGATGCCCGGCTTGTTCCAGAGCTGAGTAAGACTGCTGTGAAAAGCGATATTTGTAGGTTTGTTAATATCACTTTCCACTCTCTCCCAGCTAGATAATAAGTTTGCTGTTTAAAGTGATATTAATAAGCATACAAATATCTGTTTTCACAGCACTAGACATACTAGCTAAAAAGTCTAAAAAAAGCATATAAAAAGCAAAAGAAATAACAAAAAAGACAAGCTCATGCAAAGCACCTTATTTTGTTTCTATTCTGTACAGTAAAGACTAGAGATAATTGTAAATTAGTTTTACTCTTGATTCAGCAAAAAACCCTACTTAAATACATTACTATGATTTGGATATGTATATGTGCATATTTGTTTTTTCTAAAGTATTTTAGGAAAGATTGTTAGAGTGTCCACCAGCAAGAGTTTGTGGCTGCACTCTAAGGCCACCAAAATTTTTCTTGTGAGAACCCCTGGTCTACACTGATTCTGTGTAGCTCTAACTTTGTTGTAAAATGACCTATACCTCTTGTTGAGGTGGTTTTATTTTGTTGGCACAATGGCATGTGGCCCTGCCACAAGTGGGGATAGGCTGGTATAGGTAAAGTGATATAACTTCCACATGTAGGCAAATCTTGACAGACTTATTCCTCCTTATTTATGAAGGGAATAGATAAGGGGAAGCATAACCAGAAAAAGAAAGAAAGAGAAGACTAAGTTTAGTTCTTTTATTGCACAATGCTTTTGGTAACAGATACACAGTTATTAGGGTTTCCTAGAAAATGGTAAAACATGGGAAGGAACTGGTGGAAAACATCCACTGGGACAGAAGGAATTCTTAGGATAGTGGTTTAGCTATAAATGTACAGGCTGGATTTTCCCATAAGAGGCTGATGTTAGACACACAAATCCCATGGATGCAGGGGCGGCTCTAGCTTTTTTGCCGCCCCAAGCATGGCAGGCAGGCTGCCTTCAGCGGCATGCCTGCGGAAGGTCCGCTGGTCCCGTGGCTTCGGCATACCCACCGCCGAATCTGCGGGACAGGCGGACTTCCCGCAGGCAAGCCGCCGAAGGCTGCCTGACTGCCGCCCTCGCAGGGACCGGCAGGGCACCCCCCATGGCTTTCCGCCCCTGGCACGCGCTTGGAGAGCTGGTGCCTGGAGCCGCTGCTGCATGGATGGTGAATGGGAGTTCAGCATCTAACAGCCTTAGGTCCCATTGTCAATAATAACTGGACATGGTGGAGCAGATAGTGAACTGGACTGGGACTGTGGATAATTGATTTCTGTTACTGCCACTAGCCTTCTGAGTGACTCTGGGCAGGTAACACCACCTCTTCCTGCCTTTGTTTCCCCAGCTATAACATGAGGACAAGGATGTGGACTTAGAGCTGGATTCATAAAGTGTTTACTTTGAGCATCTGGATCCCAGAATCTGCCCCCCCCTCTAGAATACACAAAGCCCCGGCTCAGCTGCCAGCAAACCCTGAAGGCACATTTGTGTTTGCAATAAAAGGGCCATAGATGCCTCTAGACATGCCCTCGGCAGCCCCACACCAGGTATCCAGACACTGAAGCCCAAGAGCGATAAACAAACCCAGGGAAGGTGGGTGTTCCCCTGCCTGACTCATCTGTAGGGCCCCATCTGGGTGGGGAGGTGCCGAGAAACTTTTGAAAATCCCCCTGGGTACCCAAGTATCTTAAAAAACTGGCCCTTAGTCATTGTTGAAAATAGGAAAATAAGGCGCCTGTGCTGGTGTCCTGTGTTCTGTGGCAAAGGTCAGGGAGTTTTCTTTTGCTTTTCTGTTCCTTTTGAATGATGCCTGGGAATGAAATACACTATAAGGCACAAACATTAATTATACAATTACCTAACATTGGAGTTCCATGGTGACATTTCAACTCTATATTTTTATAATATAGGTATATTTTATAGATGTGTGTGTGTATATATATATCAGTCTCTCACCATACAATGAATGGATGCTTAGTGTTCCAGATGAGTTCATTTTGCTTGCATCCTCTCACTGAGCACAATCTCCCCTAATTGCCTGAATTTTGAGCAGCCACAAGTTTGTATCGCTCACCAGCCCAGTAGTGCTCAACTGTGGCATCTCACATAGGTCCTAAAAAGACTGGGGTCACAGGTTTAAGAGATCTAACAGTCTCCACTTTCTCCCATGCCTGTGACACTGTAAGAGCATGACACGAAGCCGAGTGAATCTAACGGAAACATGACCTGGGACTACAGCATGCTTCGGTTCAGGCTCTACCCCAGCCCTTGTTATATCTATTTTATTTTAACCTAAGGAACTGATGAGTTAGTGTTGTCCAAACACAAATTTCCTGCAAGCTTTCCTCAGGGCTTCCTTCACCTCTTTGTTTCTCAAACTGTAAATGAGGGGATTGACCAGGGGAGTCAGGACAGCATAGACAACAGAGAGAACTTTCTTGACATCTCTGAGGATGTCAGTGGTTGGGAACATATAGACTATTAGCAACACTCCATAATAAATGGTCACCACAATGAGGTGGGAGGAGCAGGTGGAAAAGGCCTTTTGCCTCCCGGTGGTGGATGGGATTCTCAGGATGGTGGAAATGATGCAGATATAGGACATCAAGGTAAGCAGGAATGGGACCAATGAGAAAATCAAGCTGAGTGTGAAAATCAACATTTCCATCATCTGAGGGTCACTACAAGAGAGATTTATCAGGGGGATGAGATCACAAAAGAAATGATCAATACCATTGGGACCACAGAAAGTTAACTGTGATATTGACAATGTTATTACGCCACCACATAGGAAGCCACCTGTCCAAGAGCCACCTGCAAGCTGGAGGTATAACGTACCACTCATACGGGCTGTATAGTGCATTGGATTACATATCGCTAAATACCGATCATAAGACATCACCGATAAGAGAAGGCATTCTGTAGCAACCAGAGAGCAAAAGAAATAATATTGTGTGAGACACCCAGTAAATGAAATAGTTGTGTCCTCAGTGAGGAGACTAGCCAACATGCTGGGCAGGATGGAGGAGGTGTAGCAGGTCTCCAAGCAGGACAAGTTCCCCAGGAAGAAGTACATGGAGGTGTGAAGGTGCTGATCAGACACAACTAACACAATGATGAGGATGTTCCCAGCCACAGTTGCAGTGTAGATCAAGAGAAAGAGCAGGAAAAGCAGGATTTGCAGTTCAGGAAGAGTCCTGAATCCCAGGAGGATGAATTCTGTGACAGTTTGATTTCCTTCTTCTGGGTTTGTCATGGGTGTGTCTATGAGAAAGAAATTCACTTTGTGATATAAATGAAGAACATTCACTCAATAAAATGTCTGCATTGTTTGTATTGACTCCCCAGCTGTCTACCGGAACACTATCTGAGTGGAAAGTGGAGGATATCGGAGGCGAAATGGGGAAAAAGTCATCTCTCTTGACCACTGGAACAGTTTTAATATATGAGCAGATGGCAGATTCAACAAATTGTTAGTTTCTCTGGAAACATGTGTAGTAACTTCACAGATCTCTGCAAGTACTGATATACTATGGTGGTGGGGCTCAGATTGAACAGTAGAGAAACACCGAAAGATATTGGTTCAAATAGTCACTCCTTTTACTTCCTGGTGTATCAAAGCAGAGCAATGACCTTTTCTAAGTTGCAGTTCCGCTGCTGAAATTGGTTAGGATTTTTTATTTCAGGGGAAGACTCAACAGAGAAACAAACCAAGCCAATAGGGCTGGGAATTGCAATGGGTGGGCAGCCAACTTCATGTGAATTGCCATGAAAATGGGCAATAAACTCTATCAGAGCAACTAGAATTTTTTTTTCATTCAAAACAGACACATCCCTGTCCTTCCCTAGGACAATATTTCATTGTCTCGCAGTAGGACACTCTACAGAGAGACCCAACCCATAAACAAAACAAAAAAACTCCAACTAGAAACCACCATGGTAGCCAGAAATGTATCCTCTAGTGCAAAAAAAGTCTATATAAAATTCAAAATTAGTGAAAAATATGCTATTTTCATATTATGAGTTTTGAGGAACTCATACTTCCATTAATCGGTAATTGCAGATTATTCAAATGTTGGTTTTCATTCCAGTTTTTTGAGGCCAGGACTGATATAAAGCAGTTAGCAAAAGTCAGGCTGTGAGCAAACATCAGGCTCTGCCTGCTTGCAAATTCACACAATTTGGCAAGAACTGGACTGACATTGCAGAAACACATTCCTAAGAAGTACTAGGCACAGAGTACTTATGCAAACACATTCCAGAAGAGTGGTACCAGAATATCCCGATATCAGGGATGGTACAAAAACATTCCCCAAGGATAACAGGAACACACTGACCCCTCCTAAAAGATAAGATCAGGATGAAAATGTGATGAATAGAGCCGTTTTGATCGAATGAACATGTACAAGGAGATGGGTGCTAACTAGCCATGTCAGGGGGCAGTAACTATGTCAGAGGTGCAGTATGTAATTTGTTTGTGTCAGGGTCTGAAGAGATATCTCTGAGAGAGTGTTTTGGTCCAGCCAAGGGGGGGGAATGGAAAGTCCTGCCATTCACTGAGCTGTGTCCATTGTCATGGGCATACATGTTTTAGTATCCTCATAGAGTCTGCCACATGCTATTACCGTGCTTCATCAGCAATAAGCCTGGCTGGGTGCCTTCATACCTTAACGGACCTTGTGGTAATTAAATGCTTCACTTGAGGTCTGCTGTGCTGGCTGTCTGCACAGAGTTGGGGCAGCACACAGGGAGAACACACACATGCCTCCAAGTATCTAACAACAAGTCCTAGCAGTGAGCTGACAGGTCTTTCATTTTTCCAAGTTCAGTCATTTTGCATTGGGTTGGGAGTTTGAGAGAGATTAATGCCAAATTCCTCTTGGATTCCCATAGGATTTGTTACCTAAAAAACTTACATTGTTTCCAAAACCTTGAGCTTCAAGGAACAAGGGGGGCGGGTTGATTTACCTCTTAGGTGGGTCTATGAGAACCCAGAGTCTCTGCTCTCTCCTCCTCACTCAGGATTTCAGGGACCAGGATCCAGATTATTCAGTCCACCTTCTTTCCCCAGCACATTCATGTGCTTCTGTGTTCCCATTCAATAGAACGTCATAAGCCAGAAAGTACCAAGTCTATATCACTAAGTATGGTAACATGCCCTGTCTCATAGCCTCCGCCAAATTGGGACAGTCGTTTCTGATTACGTCTCCTGAGGCACATCTGCATGGCAAACATAATGAGCAAGAAATTGTTATTGTTTGATTTATTTTTAGACAATGTCGGTAGAGTCAAAGTAGTCTCAAAGGGAAAGTCATGGAGAGAGAAAAACATTTCATCCTAAAACAAATCTCTGTTGACTGTGTGAATGCTATTGTTATTGTGAAGAAATAAATCACCAATTCTACTTAAGTTTGCTGCTGAAATTTTTGGCCTGGTCTACACTACGAGGTTAGGTCAAAGTTAGCCATGTTAGGTCGATTTTAAAATGAATGCGTCTACACAACCAACCCCATTCCATTGACCTAAAGGGCTCTTAAAATCGACTTCTGTACTCCTCCCTGGTGAGGGGAGTATTGCCAAAATTGATCTTGCTGGGTCAAATTTGGGGTAGTGCAGATGCAAATAGACGATATTGGCCTCCGGGAGCTATCCCAGAGTGCTCTAATGTGACCGCTCTGGACAGCACTTTGAACTCTGATGCACCAGACAGGTACACAGGAAAAGCCCCAGGAACTTTTGAATTTCATTTCCTGTTTGGTCAGCATGGTGAACTCAGCAGCACAGGTGACCATGCAGTCCCCCCAGAATCTCAAACGAGCTCCAGCATGGACCAAAAGGGAGACACTGGATCTGATTGCTGTATGAGGGAGAAGCATCTGTGCAGGCCAAACTCCAATCAAAAAGAAGAAATGCTAATATATTTGCAAAAATCTCACAGGGCATGTTGGACAGAGGCTACAACAGGGACACATAGCGGTGTCGTGTGAAAGTTAAGGAGCTCAGGCAAGCCTACCAAAAGACAAAGGAGGCTAACGGTCGCTCCAGGTCAGAGCCCCATACATGCCACTTCTATGAATAGCTGCATGGCATTCTAGTGGGGGACCCTACCACTACCCCACCACTGTCCGTGGACACCTGCAAGGAGGGAGTCTCATGCAACAAGGAGGAGGATTTTGTGGATGAGGAAGAGGAGGAGGAGAATGTGCAGCAGTCAAGTGGTGAATCTGTTCTCCCTGGCAGCCAGGACCTTTTCATCACCCTGGAGTGAATACCCTCTGAAGTCAGGATCCCCGACCCTGAAGCTGGAGAAGGCAGCTCTGGTGAGGGCACATTTTTAACTACAGTACAGGGTTTAAAAGCAATAACTTTTAATGTTTGATTTGCCCTGAAGAATTGGGATGCATTTGCAGCCAGTACAGCTACTGGAAAAGTCTGTTCACATGTCTGGGGATGGAGTGGGAATCCTCCAGGGACATCTCTATTAAGCTCTCCTGGAGGTTGTCTGAAAACCTTTGCAGAAGGTTTCTGGGGAGGGCTGCCTTATTTCATCCTCCACGGTAGGACACTTTACCATGCCAAGCCAGTAGCAAGTATTCTGGAATCATTGCAGCACAAAGCATGGCAGCGAATGGTCCTGGGTTTTGGTCACATTCAAGCAACATTCGGTCTATATCTTTCTGTGTTAGCCTCAGGAGAGTGATATCATTAATGGTCAATTGGTTGAAATAGGGAAATTTTTATAAGGGAACAGTAAAAGAATGCTGTTCATGCTGGGCAGTTTGCACTTGGCTAAAAGAGATCATCCCAGAGAATAGACACGCAGTGGGGGGAGGGGTGAAGGGAGCATCCTGGAGAGTAGCCATGCAGTGAGGGGAGGGGAGAAGGGATCATCCCGGAGAATAGCCACGGGGTGGAGGGAAGTGTGTGCTGCACATCCACCCGAAAACTGCAGCCCCTCCTTTTAAATGGCAAACCCAACCCATTGCTTTCTATGGGAAAGGAGGGAGCTGCAGTTTGAAACCATTCCCACATTTTATGAAGGTATAAGAAGCCAACCCTGCATACCAAAAGCCTTACCATGCCTGCCTGGAAACCTAATTATGTTGCCCAGCCGTTTGTGATGTGTCACCATACCGGCAGGCACTCAATATAAAAGGCAAAATGCGACCTTGTACCTGAAGCACCTATGCTGTCTGCTGAGAATTGCTTGATTCACTGTGAAAGATTCTCCCTTTTGTTCTCAGAAATGTATCATCTTAAATTTTACTCTCCCTTTTTATCTCCCCCGAGGTACAAATGTTTCTACGCTCTCCCCCTCATCTCCGTCCCTGAGGTTATTGCTGATGAGAAGGTGAAAAAAACGCACTCACGATTACATGTTTTCCGACCTCATGCAGTCCACCCGCAATGATAGGGCACAGCTTAATGCATGGAGGCATTCAGTGGCAGTGGCCAGGAAAGCATTAAGTGAACACGAAGAGCAGAGGGAGGAGGCGATGCTGAGGCTAATGGGGGAGCAAACGGACATGATGAAGCCTCTGTTGAAGCTGCAGGAAAGCCAACAAGAGCACAGACCCCCGCTGCATCCATTGTATAACCGCCTGTCCTCCTCCCAAAGTTCCATATCCTCCTCATACAGACGCCCAAGAATGCAGGGGGGGTGGAGGGGAAGGCTCCGGGCACCCAGCCACTCCACTGCAGAGGATGTCCCAAGAAACGGAAGGCTGTCATTCAAACAGTTTTGATTTGTAGTGTGGCTACAATAAGCAATGTGGCCTTGTCCTTCCCTCCTCCCAACCCCACCCGATCCAGGCTACCTTGTCAGTTATCTCATTTTTTTTAATTAATAAAGATAAAATGCATGGTTTCAAACAATAGTTACTTTATTTCGAAGGGGGGAGGGTAGTTGGCTTACAGAGAATTAAATCAACAAAGGGGGTGGGTTTGCATCAAGGAGAAAAACACACAACTGTCACACCGTAGCCTGGCCAGTCATGAAACTGGTTTTCAAAGCCTCTCTGATGCGTAGCATGCCTAGCTGTGCTCTTCTAATCACATTGGTGTCTGGCTGCTTAAAATCAGATGCCAGATGATTTGCCTCAACCTCTCACCCTGCCATAAACGTCTCCCCCCTACTCTCACAGATATTATGCAGCACACAGCAAGCAGCAATAATAATGGGAATGTTGCTTGCGCTGAGGTCTAACCTAATCAGCAAACAGTGCCAGTGACCCTTTAAACGTTCAAATGCACATTCTACCACCATTCTGCACTTGCGCAGCCTATAGTTGAACTGCTCCTTTCTACTGTCCAGGCTGTCTGTGTAAGGATTCATGAGCCATGGGAACAAGGGGTAGGCTGGGTCCCCAAGGATAACTATTGGCATTTCAACATCCCCAAAGGTAATTTACTGGTATGGGAAGTAGGTCCCTTCTTGCAGCTACTCGAAAAGTCCAGAGTTCCTAAAGATGCGAGCATCATGCACCTTTCCCGGCCATCCCACACTGATGTTGGTGAAACGTCCATTGTGATCCACCAATGCTTGGAGCACCATTGAGAAGTACCCCTTGCATTTTGCATACTGGTTGGCAAGGTGGTCCGGTGCCAAGATAGGGATATGCATTCCATCTATTGCCCCACCACAGTTAGGGAACCTCATTGCAGCAAAGCCATACAGTATGACCTGCACATTTCCCAGAGTCCCTACCCTTGATAACAGAACGTCAGTGATGGCATTAGCTACTTGGATCACAGCAGCCCCCACAGTAGATTTGCCCACTCCAAATTGATTCCCGACTGACCGGTAGCAGTCAGGCATTGCAAGCTTCCACAGGGCTATCGCCACTCGCTTCTCAACTGTCAGGGCAGCTCTGATCTTGGTATTCTTGCACTTCAGGGTGGGGGAAAGTAACTCACAAAGTTCCAGGAAAGTGGCCTTACACATGCGAAAGTTTCGGAGCCACTGTGAATCATCCCATACCTGCAACACTATGCGGTCCCACCAGTCTGTGCTCGTTTGCCGAGACTAGAATCGGCATTCCACTGTATCAACCAGCCCCAGTGCTGCCATGATCTCCCAATTGCCACATCCCGTGCTTTCAGGAACATTTGTGTCCATGTCCTCATCACAATCATCCTCGTGCTGGTGTCTCTTAGCCTGATTCTGCACATACTCTTGGCTCTGGTCCACAAGGACCACTGCCTTCCCTGTACCTTGTGCCTGCAGGAATGGGTGTCACACGGCATGGGGGAGGCTGCACTAACACCCATTTGTACTGATGGATATTTTTTGTTGTTGATTTCAGCATGTCAGCTGATATCAACATTTACCCACGTCTATCAATTGAAATTGATTCATGCCAGGCTGAGCATGAGTTAGAAGTTTCAAAGAAGGCTCGAGACGCTGTCCAAATCCCATTCAAGTCAGAGGCAATTTTATCTTTGACTTTCGTGGGAGACGACTCAGACTGAACAGAATTATTCCCATGGTGTAAAATTAACTCTTACTGAGCAGGATTAGTAAATCCATCCAATAAAAGTTATGACCTCAGACACCTTGTCTCTCTAAGGATCACTAATGGCAAGAGAGACCGTAATCAAAGAATCCTAAAATCCTAGGACTGGAAGGGACTTGAGAGGTGATCTAGTCCGGTCCCCTGCACTCATGGCAGGACTAAGTATTATCTAGACCACACCTGACAGATGTTTGTCTAACCTGCTCTTAAAAATCCTCATTGATGGAGATTCCACAACCACCCTAGGCAATTTATTCCAGTGCTTAACCACCCTAACAGTTATGAAGCTTTTCCTAATGTCCAACCTAACTAAACCAATATTGTGAGAATTCCTTCAACCCCTAGGGAATTCCTTCAACTGTTTTCCATCAGTTCCCTCTCATGTTTTACCATTTTCTAGGAGACCCTAAAAACTGTGTATCTGTTACAAAAATGTCAGAATGCTTTTGTAACAGCAAAAAAGAACTAAACTATAGAAGATACACCACTTTAACTATACTGGCCTGTCCTTGCCTGTGACAGGGACTGGAGAGCAGGGGGCTAAGTCAGCCCTGGTTAGAGAAGGAGCCCACCTCAGGGTAATCAGGCAATTTCTAATAAAGGCTGGAAGGGAGCTAGGGGAAGAGACAACTTCAGGAGGCTGAAGGGAAACTTTAGATAGTGAATGAGGGAAAACCCTGAGACCTGGGGAATTGTTCCAGCTGTGAAGAGCTGAGAGTAGCCTGCTAAGGTGGGAAGGACTCAGACCAGATGGGGGAGTTTGGGGTGTAGGCACCTGGAGGGAAGATGTCTGTGTTTAGTTTTGAAAGTTAATATATGAAACCTGTATGGGGACTGTTGTTATTGGGCTGGAAAAAAACTGTGCAGAGTTTATTTGGGGAACAAAGAAGGGAAACTGAGGTAAGGGGCTATGTTCTGACCTGCTTTAAAACCTCCAGGGAGTGCCATGAGGTGGCCACCCATCTACTCTGACTGGATACAATTATACTGATGTAAAGCTGCTGATATTAGCATAGTTGATTCCCCTACGGGAAGGGGAATAAGTTATACCAGTATAAGGGACCTCAATATTGGTAAACTGTGTGCGCACTAGAAATTGTACATCTAGAATGATTTCCATAAGAAAGTCACACCACAAACCAGTATAGTTATACTGGTGCAAAATCTGCATGGAGATCTAACTTAAGTGAGTCCCTGTGAAAATTCATCAGTGCATTTATGGCTTTGCAAAGGACATCAATAATCCAAGCAAACTGGTGTTTGCATTAAAATGGAAATCTGATAATCTATGCTGATTTGCCAAGTCAAAAGTGATGAGTGATGGATAGAGACCTGAGTGAATAATGCATAGCTAGGCACTTGAGATGCATCTACACTGCAGCTGGGGATGTGAATTTCCAGTAGAAATCGTTGCTGTAGTTCTACTCTAGCTAGCTTGATAAAAATAGAAGTGAGGAAACACGGTACTGGCTTCTGTGCCAGCTGCACAAGCAAGAATGTACCCTGGGTAACCAATGTGCTTGACAGCCAGGGATGAAATCTGCTTTGGGGGCAGCAGAAGGTAAGGGAGAGGAAAGGAGCAGCCTTATTCGATAATGGATACTCAGGATAGCAGAGGGTGAAGGCTGGGAAAGGGGTGGCTATGCTGTATAATGAACACTATGGGGAAGCCAAGGTTAATATGGCCAATGTTCTATGTATCCTTTCTAATGCTTATTAGATGGCAGGAGTTCATGGGGAATGACAAATGGACAGCAATAAATATAAAACTCAAGAGTTCAGTAAAAATTATGGTGTAAGTTATTAAGAGTCAAACTTGGAATTAAAAAAAATTAAGTCACAGTGTGAGAAGATTAAGGTCTATCTGTGTATTATAGCCAATTTTTAGATTAGAGCTGTATCTTTCAAAGAGTTAGGCAATGGGATTTCATCCCTATTTGCGATATTTTTCCCAGAAATTAATTTAAAAGAAAACAAAAAAAAAACCTGTTTTTCTTTTATGCACTTATGTAAGCCACAGATATTCAGCATTAGGCATTATGAAAACAAAGCTTTGGAAACACAAAATTATTCACACAGGTAAACTGGTCTGAGACCTTATTGCATGGTTAGGGAGCATATTATGTTAGAAGACAACTGCAAATAACAATCTTCTAGTTTGTTTTGCATTCAGAAATAAGTGGATATTTATATTCTTTCAAAAAGTCTGGAATAAATCTTTCCTTTGGGGGAAGAGTGGCAGTATGTCAAAAACATCATGCTGTGAAAGCCCAATTTTTTAATCAAATTGCAGAATATGCCATAATACACACAGATGAAATGATCCTATTCACTGTACCCAAGTAGGACCATGAACTCTCTGGTGGGAATAGACAGCCAATCCTGTAGAGGAGAGTAATCAATAATGTTCTGATCTTTATCATACACTCCCGTAAACCAACAAGAGGCCTATAGTTTTGGTACAAAATTCTCTAATTTCTATAATAGCCATGACACTGAAGATACCTGAAACTTTTTAGGGATATGTGAAGAAACCATTTGCACATTATAATCTCAGGTGACTAGCAATTCAGTGGGAGCAGGGTGTTTACTGTATATATTACCCCTCTCCCTTTGAAAATCCCAACCAAAATGTGTAAAGCACCTTGTTGCACTGGCATTTTATCTGAGCAACAATCGTGATTTGCTCTTTTCATCAATGCCTGACCAGGAAGCCTTGAACTAAGGTAACATTTTGAAAAACACTTGAGTGAATTTCAAAAGGGATTTAGGAACCCAAGACCCATTGACTTTCAGTGAGATTTGGCTGCTAAGCCTTAGTAACTAAGGGCTTGCCTACACTTACCGGAGGAGCTACACTGTGGTGATCGATGCATTGGCCGTCGATTTAGCAGGTCTCATGAAGACCCACTAAATCAAATGCCGATCACTCTCCCATCGACTCCTGTACTCCACCGGATAGACAATAGTAAAGGGAGTCGACAGAAAAGCATCTCCTGTCGACATAGTGTAGTGTAAGTACGTAAGTAAGTAAATCAAAGCTACATCGACTTGAATTACGCTATTCACATAACTCAAACTGCATAGTTTAGATTGACTTTTATTCATAGTGTAGACAAGGCCTCAGATACTGTTGGACATTCTACTTAGTTTTAGGGGCTGAGACATTGGCTCTAAGTGTTGGAGAAGTCCAAAGGTGTTCGTGATGGGTCCCCCCGGGGAACAACTGGGAACTGGGGTAAAATCTAGGTTCCCTTTTGCACTGTGATGTTGTGTCAAGCTTCAAAGCCCTCCAAGCTTGACTTACACCAACATCCACAGGCAGGAACCACACACAGCTCTGTTCATGAATGCTCTGCCAGCCACTGCATGAACCAACAATAGAGAGGCTTCAGCCAAAATACCCAGAGCTCCCCAGCCTAGGACCCCAGAGCAGTACTGTCCTGTCCTGATCAAAAACCTGACCAGTATATATGAGTTATTACCTAGTCCTCCACTCCCTCGATGTGGAGCGGAATATGCACAAAACCTTTTTTAACTGAGCTGAGATTTTTCCCAAACACTTCAAACAAACCACACTGTTTTAGGTAAAAAATATAAAATAGGTCCATTAACTACAGAAAGATAGATTTCAAGTGATTATAAGTAATAGCAAACAGATCAAAGATGGTTACCTAAGAAATAAACAAGATCACAGTCTAAGTCTTATACATTAGATAGGATTTGAATCAAGCAGTGTCGCATCCTGTTAGATAGTACAAAACAGTCCATTAAGCTTCCATATACCTTTATCCTGGGACCAGCACTTCCCCCAGTTCAGTCTTTGTTCCTCAGGTGCTTCCAGGTGTTTTCTTGTTTGAGGAGTGGGCCGTGTGGTGATGTCCCTTCCCCGTTATATAGTTTCTTCCATATGTCAGGAACCCTTTTGTTCCAAGCCAAGTTCTTAGCCCAGTTTGTGGAAAAATACTGGTACCAAAATGGAGTTCAGTATCATCTGATCTGGTCACAAGCCCTTCCATTCTTCGATGAGTCATGGCAGCCATTGTTCATAGGCTGACTGAAGCATCCACAGGTGAGGATAAGCTCTTCTATGGTCCACTGTCTTTCTTTCTGGGCTATTAGCATTGTCTGGTTTCTTCATTGTTGTACCTGAAAGGCTAGTTGTGGGTGTTTCCAACTTCACATTATCTTTCAGTAACACACACATAGCAAAACTTCATAACTTCACATACAGTGACAGCACCTAGGATCCAACAGGATATTAATGTTCAACAGATTAAGACTTTTAGAATGATACTTTACATGGCATACTTTGTAAAAAAAATCATAATTATATGACAGTGGTGAATGTGGGAGTACAAGGGAATTGCTTTGGGGCACAGAGTGTCACAGTGTTAGCTGTCCAAATCCCATTGAAATCAAAGGGTCCAATTCTTTAAGTTAGTGGGAATTTTATCACTGACCTCACTGAAAGAAGGCTAAGATTCAACACAATTATTCCCAGGTGTAAAATTAACGTTGCATAACTGTATGCGGGATCAGATCCTTACTTAACACTTAAGAAGGATGAGTAATGAATTCCAGACAGACAGGACGTGTTGGCAGACAGGACATCTACAAACAAAAAGAGAGAGAGAATCAATATTTTTAACCAAAGAAAAAGAAGAAAAGATAGAGCTGATTACTAATTTTCTACTGGGATGTTTGTTTGTTTTTTCCATCCGAAAATGCCAAATTCTCCAGATCAAAATGTTCCATAGAAATTTTCTTCAAAATTTTGTTTAGGGGGAAATAATTACTGTGTATCATTTTGTAAAATAATACAAAATGAAATATAATATACAAATAAAAAGTAGAATAGAAATTACCATTAAAAGTAACAAAAATGAAATAAAATAATCTCAAAATAAATATATTTTTGAAAAGTCAGACTAGAAATGAAAACAAAAATTTGAACTAATGGAATTTCACATGAAATGAAAATTCTGGTTCCTGAATATCTCTAATAATGAGAAAATCACCACATTTCTGACAAATATCATACAGATTTTATTCATGCAAAAGCAGGCAAATTTCCAGCTCAAATAAAATGTGCGGCTTTTCTCTGTGTGTGTGTGTGTGTGTGTGTGTGTGTGTGTGTGTGTGTGTGTGTTTTATTGACTAGATATTAGGTGGCAGCAGCTTGGAAGAAATGAGAAAGGGTTAGGAATATTGACCTATTTACCTGATTTTACAACAATATACAGTAATATGGAAAGGTCAGTGGTGTTGCAAGATGTCCTCTAGAAGGCAGCATATTCTAAGAAGGAGACATGGGCAGCTATTTTCTGAAATGCCTAGTGGATGGTAGCAGATATACGGTTATATTAGTATGAGGAGAACACTGGATAGTGTCAGCAGAGGGGCAGAGCATGTTCTAAGACAGATCACTGCAGCTGCTCGTCCATTCAGGTAATTGCAGGTCTCTTTAGTGAGAAAATCCGGTTTCTACTGAATGATGAGACCCAAGAACTTCAGTTGTGGGAACCAAGACCTGGCCACCAAACCCTGAGAAATAAGAGCTCATTGCTTGATGCTCGAGCCGTCCTATAGTCACAGGTGAGCACACACTTCCTGGCTGTGTTTCTATACGACCTTCCAAGCAGGGTGTCAAGGCTGCTTCCCCACTGTGAACTTTAGGGTTTAGACGAGGGGGCCTGCATGAAAACTTCTAAACTTAACTACCAGCATAGATCTGGTCGGCTGCCACCACTCCCAATGTGCTAATTCCCTTCCCTGGGTAGCCTTGAGAGACTCTTCACCAATTCCCTGGTGAATACAGATCTAAACCCCTTGGATCTTAAAACAAGGAGAAATTAACTATCCCCCCTCCTTCCTCCCAACAACTCCTGGTGGATCAAGATCCAAACCCCTTGGATCTAAAAACAAGGAAAATCAATCAGGTTCTTAAAAAGAAGGCTTTTAATTAAAGAAAAAGGTAAAAATCATCTCTGTAAAATCCAGATGGAAAATAACTTTACAGGGTAATCAAACTTAAAGAGTCCAGAGGAATCCCCTGTAGCCTTAGGTTCAAAGTTACAGCAAACAGAGATAAACACTCTAGCAAAAAGGAACATTTACAAGTTGAGAAAACAAAGATAAAACTAACACGCCTTGCCTGGCTGTTTACTTACAAGTTTGAAATATGAGAGACTTGTTCAGAAAGATTTGGAGAACCTGGATTGATGTCTGGTCCCTCTCAGTCCCAAGAGCGAACAACTCCCAAAACCAAGAGCATAAACAAAAGCCTTCCCCCCCCCCAAGATTTGAAAGTATCTTGTCCCCTTATTGGTCCTTTGGGTCAGGTGTCAGCCAGGTTACCTGACCTTCTTAACCCTTTACAGGTAAAAGGATTTTGGAGTCTCTGGCCAGGAGGTATTTTATAGTACTGTACACAGGAGGGCTGTTACCCTTCCTTTTATAGTTATGACAGCTCTTAAGTGTATGTTCTTTCAATTCTATTGCACAGCTTCGATTGTCCTGGCATCGGCAGCGGCAGGTGGCACAGGGGCCGGGGGAACTCCTACAGAGGCCTCCTCAGGGAGGGACTTGATAAGAAGGGCAGGATCACCTCCGTCCACTTCCATGGCTTCCATAGTCAGTGCCTCCTGCTGGGCTCCATGTGGGGGTGCGACAGAAGATTTAGCAACATCAGCCTCCTGCAGCATCTTTCGGGGTGGGAAGGGCAGGACAGAGTGGGGAAGGGAAACCTCCCCCTGGGGTGGGCCCTCTCCCTTGGCCGGCAAGTGTCTCACTGCCCTCTCCTCCACGGGCCCCGCTGAACTGCAACTGATGGAGGCGAGGCCTACCCACTCATCTGGGGATGATGGGGGGGCTGGCCCCGCAGCACAAGCGAGAGGTATGGCAGTAGGAGGAAGGGCGACGGCAGAGGAAGCACCGGGACTTCCCCGTCGTATAGTGGACCCGGTAGTGGCCCCCTGGTAGGACACCAGGAAGGACCCCTCAAAAGCCACCTCGTCATGCGCCGCCAGAAGTAGTTGGATCTGAACCTGCCGGTGGAAGGACAGGAAGTGACAGAGGGTGGGGTCCTTACAGCCCAGCGGGAGAGGGCTGATGACCGAAATGGGCTTCCCCAGGGTGGAGAGGGCAGGTAGCAGGGCACCGTTGGGAAGGAAGGGCGGGACGGAGGTCAACATCACCTGTACGCCCAGGTCTTCCATGCGTTCTAGGGGGAACTAACATGCCCCCCCCACCAGGTCCTTTTCCACCACCTCCTGAGCGGAGACCTCCGATGCCAGGAAGATTATGACTTTTCCATACATTTTGGAGGCCGCCACAATGGCCATGGGCCCCACCACCTTTCCCAACGCCCGCACATATGTTTCAACATGGGATGAGGCGGGCACCAGGAGGCAGTGTATGTCATGCCTCCTCATTCAGCAGCAGCAGTCCAGAGAGGGAACTTCAGTCAGCAGCAGCAGCCCAGGGAGGGAGAGCTCCAGCCAGCAGGGCAGCCAGAGCGGTCTGACCAGTCCCTGTAGTGAGGCGAGGGGCCTGCGTCCCCATGGGAGAGTGCAGGACCATTACACTCCCCTTGGAGGGAGGAGCCTAGATTGCCCCGCACCCTCACCGGAAGTACTGAGGCATGGCTGGAAGTATAAAAGGCAGGCCCTGCAGCACAGTTGGGGCAGAACCTGTGGAGGAGAAGGAGGCTCCGCCTGTTTCACAGTGTCCTAGAAGGGAACCTATGCCTGGCTGATCCTGAGCCCTAGACACCAATGAGGCCTGGCCTGGAATGCCTGCCGCAGTGTACCCCAAGGAGCCAGAAGAGGCCTGGAGGCCACAGGTATCAACCCCCCGGGAGGCAGGAAGTATCCCGAAGCAGCCCCAGTGCAGCCAGCTGTGGCTGGATCCCGGGTGGCCAACTCCCTACTCTTCCCTGAGAAGCTCCTGCTCTGCAGAACGAGCCTGCCTTACCAGTCACCTGTAGACTGTTTGTTTGCTGGCTGCCTGAGCTCCGCCCAGGCTAAAGCCAGCCCTGAGACTGTTTGTTGCTGTCTGCCTGAGCCTCCTCAAGCCCAGGCCCCAGCTCAGTTATAGACTCTGTTTACGGGCTGGCAGCTTGAGCTGCCCAAACCCAGGCAAAAGCCTGACTGTGACTATTGGTCAGCCAGCCCTATTGTGGGCTCTTGACTGTCCTGTGGACTCTGTTCCTGGCCAGACGGGACCTGACTGAGTGGCCTCCCTCCCGACAGGAGAGCAAGGGACTATTACAGGATCACATCCTGAAAGAAATCTTTCCTGAACCCTCACTTCTGGTTTTCAAACAACCCCCCAGCCTTTCCAAGATCATCATCAGAAGCAAATTTCCCACAGATCAGGACACACCAACTCAAAGCAGCATCAGACCCTGCCAGAACAGCAGATGCAAAACCTGCAGACATATCTCCACTGTCACAATGAGCAACACTCCCCTCAACACACCTTTCAAGACCCATGGGTCCTACATGTGCCTATCACAATGTATGGTGTACCTCATGCAGTGAATCAAATGCCCAGACAACAGCTATGTGGACAAAACCAGACAATCACTATGCTCTCAAATGAACTGACTCTGAAAAATGATAAAAGGCAAAGTGATCACTTCATATCAGTCCCTTGAAATATGTGCTAACTACTTATGCTAAACAAGCTGTTCCAACTTGTATTTAGCTGTGACACGCTGAGTAAATTTCCCAGATCTGAAGAAGAATTATTCTGTAAAAGCTTGTGTCTCTCACCAGCAGAAAGAATAAAATATGTTACCTTAAACCCCTTGTTTTTGTAATATCCTGGGACCAACACAGCCACAACAACAGTGCATGACTCTTTTTTTGACACTTTCCATCTGTAGATCTTCAGATGTCAGTTGCCAAAAATCAAAACTTTTTTCATTTTGTCAGGTTTCAGTTGTTTTGATGAAAAGTAAAAATCTTGTGCACACACACTTATCTTTTGTATGCTGTATTTCTGTATCAGGGCCCACTTAGACCCTCCTTCTTTCATAACTGAAACCAGATTGATTGATCCTTGTTTCATTCAACTAATCTGAATTCTTTATGAGGGTCATACATTTCCTGACAGCATTTCTCAGGGCCTCCTTGACCTCTCTGTTTCTCAGGCTGTAGATGAGCGGATTAGCCAGAGGAGTCAGAACAGTGTAGATGACTGAGAACACTTTGTTCAGGGCTCTCAGTGTGTTGGATTTTGGTAGCATGTAGACAATCATGATGGTCCCATAGAAAAGTGCTACAATGATGAGGTGGGAGGAGCAGGT
The DNA here is from genome assembly GCF_013100865.1 of Trachemys scripta elegans. Taxonomy (NCBI): domain Eukaryota; kingdom Metazoa; phylum Chordata; order Testudines; family Emydidae; genus Trachemys; species Trachemys scripta. The sequence goes on from NC_048309.1 coordinate 37,782,193, forward strand.
GGAAAAGGCCTTTTGCCTCCCGGTGGTGGAAGGGATTCTCAGGATGGTGCTGATGATACAAACATAGGATGTCAAGGTTAATAGAAATGGGGAAACTGCATCTAGGAAGGAAAATATATAAAGAACCAATGTGATGAGGCTGGTATCGCTGCAGGAGAGCTTTAGCATTGGAGTGAAATCACAAAAAAAGTGGTCCATTTCATTGGGGCCACAGAAAATTAATTGTGACATAAAAAACATCATTATTGTACACGGTAGAAATCCACTTATCCAACACCCAGCTGCTAGCTGGAGGCACAGCCTGCTGTTCATATGGGTTCCATAGTGCAGTGGTTTGCATATGGCTAAATATCGATCATAAGACATTGCTGCCAGGAGATAACACTCTGTAGTTGCTAGAAAACAAAAGAAAAAAAACTGTGTCATGCAGCCCCCCACATAAATGGTTCTGTCCCCAGTCAGGAAACTGGTCAACATCCTAGGCAGGATGGTGGAGGTGTAACAGGTCTCCAAAAAGGACAAGTTCCCCAGGAAGAAGTACATGGGAGTGTGAAGGTGTTGATCAATCACAACTAGAGCAATGATGAGGAGGTTGCCAGCCATAGTCACAATGTAGATCACTAGGAAGACCAGGAAGAGAAGGGTCGGCAGTTCAGGGAGATCCCCAAACCCTAGGAGGATGAATTCCATGATGGCTGTTTGGTTTTTTCCTTCTCCTTTCTCCATGAGCTGTATTGCGTAACTGTGAAAAAGTAATGAGCATCGAAAGATTTGCCTGTACCATGAAATTAGGCAGATTTCCATAATTTGATTCCATAAGGGTTCCGACTGCAAACTGAGAGCTGGTTTTATATTCTCTTATACCAGAGAGACTTCTTCACTTTGAGACTTTTGGAATAAAATTCCCCACCCAACCAACGCTCTGTCACCCATTTAATTTGCCACTCTTCTGCCTCATACCCCAACTTTTTTCATTAATCTATTCTTAGATTTAAGATCAAAAGGGACCATTATGGGCTGGAGTTTGGCACAACTGATTAAAAGAGCTTTAAGCCAGGAACTTAGAGGAGATGGTTGGGAGATGCTCATGTAATCTCCACACCTGATTTTAACCTTGAGATGGAGGAAAATCAAGTGAGAAAGGATACAGAAATGGAGAAAGGAACAGCAGTGGGTAGGAGAATGGACTTTAAGAGGAAGGATTGTGCTGATATCAGTCAGACAGGTGATACTGGCAGTAGAATGACTGGTTTCAGAGTAGCAGCCGTGTTAGTCTGTATCCGCAAAAAGAAGAACAGGAGTACTTGTGACACCTTAGAGACTAACAAATTTATTAGAGCATAAGCTTTCGTGGACTACAGCCCACTTCTTCGGATGCATATAGAATGGAACATATATTGAGGATATATATCTCCTCAATATATGTTCCATTCTATATGCATCCGAAGAAGTGGGCTGTAGTCCACGAAAGCTTATGCTCTAATAAATTTGTTAGTCTCTAAGGTGCCACAAGTACTCCTGTTCTTCTTTTTTTAGTAGAATGACTGTATCCAATCGGGCAAAGCCAAGCAGCAATAACTACAATGTCTGTACACCAGTGCAAGGAGCCTGGGTAACAAAATGGAGGAACTAGAACTACTGGTTCATGAAGTGAAGCCAGATATTATAGGGATAGCAGAAACATGGTGGAATAGAAGTCATGATTGGAGTAGAGGTATTGAAGGGCATGTGCTGTTCAGGAAAGACAGAAATAAAGGCAAAGGTGGTGAAGTAGCATAGCATATGAATGATGAGGTAGACTGTAAAGGAATTAGAAGTGATGGAGTTGATAAGATAGAATTTGTTTGGATCAAAATCACTTTGGGGAAGACAGCTACTAGAGGTATCCCTGGGATAGTGCTTGGGGTGTGCTGCAGACCTCAAGGATATGATTTGAATATGGACAGAGCCCTCTTTAATGCTTTTAATGAAAAAATACTACTAGGAATTCTGTGGTTATGGGGAAAAATGGTTACTCACCTTCTCGTAACTGTTGTTCTTCGTGATGTGGTGCCCATTCCAACCAGGTGTGTGCGTGCCACATGCATGCCAGCCGGAAGATTTTCTCTTAGCAGCATCTGTAGGGTCAGCCTGGGCACCACCTGGAGTCACGCCTTCATGACGCCCAGTATAGTGTCTCGCCGATCCCTCACCCCCCTCAGTTCCTTCTTGCTGGCTACTCCGACAGAGAGGTTGAAGGGTGGGTATTGGAATGGACATGAACAACACATCTCAAAGAACAACAGTTACGAGAAGATGTGTAACTGATTTTCTTCTTTGAGTGCTTGTTCATGTCCATTCCAACCAGGTGACACAAGCCAAAGTTCAGGAGGTGGGGTCGGAGTCATCCACTGATTAGAGCACAGCTCGTCCAAAGGCCACATCATCTCTGACCTGTTGTGTGATTGCATAGTGCATCGTAAATGTGTGTATCGAGGACTATGTTGCTGTTCTGCAGATCTCCTGGATGGGAACCTGCACCAGGAATGCAGTTGAGGAGGCCTGAGCCCTGGTGGAGTGAGCGGTGATCGGTGGAGTCGGCACCTTCGCCAGGCCGTAACACTCCAGAATGCATGATGTGATCCACAACGAGATGTGTTGGGATAAGACGGGGAAACCCTTCATCCTGTCCGCCACCGCTACAAATAGCTGTATGGACTTTCATAATGGATTAGTTCTCTCTATATAGAAGGCCAGCGCTCTGCGGACATCCAATGAGTGAAGCCTATGCTCCCTGTTACAGGAATAAAACTCTGGGAGGAAGATGTCCTGGCTCATGTGAAACTGGGAGACAACTTTAGGGAGAAAAGCCATGTGTAGTCTGAGCTGAACCTTGTCCTTATGACATACTGTGTAATGGGGCTCAGATGTAAGTGTCCTGAGCTCCGACACTCTCCTAGCTGAGGTTATCGCCACTAGGAATGCCACCTTGTAAAAGAGAGAAAGCAGGGAGTATGTCACCAATGGCTCAAATGGAGGACCCATAAGTCTGGCGAGGGCTTAAGGTCCCAAGCTGGGACAGACTGATGAGCCTGTCAAGGTCTTTGAGGAAATGGTTAACCATAGGGTTCACAAAGACCGAGAAGCCATCTGCACCCACATGGAAGGCGGAAATGGCGGCCAAGTGGACCCTTATTGATGACAAGGACAGAGGCTGTTGTTTAAGATGGAGGAGGTAGTCCAGCTGAAAGGGACCAGGGCGAGTGTCGGCAACTGATGGTGTTGCTCCGACTAGAGAGAGAACCTCCTCCACTTGGCAAGGTACGTTGCCCTTGTAGAGGGCTTCCTACTGCCAAGGAGAACTTGTCTGACTTCATCAGAACAGGACAGTTCCATGGCATTTAACCATGGAGCATAGAAGCTGTGAGGTGGAGCGACTCTACGTTTGGGTGCTGGAGGTGGCTGTGATCCTACGTGATCAGGTCCAGGACCAGTGGTAAGGTGAGCATGGTTGCCACGGACATTTCCAGGAGCGATGTGAGCCACTGCTGGTGTGGCCATGCTAGAGCTATCAGTAAGTCCTAGTCCCGGTCCCTGTGGACCTTTAGGAGCGTCTTGTGGACCAGCGGTATTGGAGGGAACACGTAGAGCAGATCATCCCCCCACAGGAGAAGAAAGGCATCTGTGATGGAACCCGGGCTGTGATTCATGAAGGAGCAAAATAGTTGCCACTTCCTGTTGCCATGTGTGGCAAACAGGTCTATCTGGGGAAAACCCCAGAAATGGAAAATTGAGTTCACCATGTCTGGCTGGAGGGACCACTCGTGGCCGTGAAAACTTCAGCTGAGACTGTCCGCCAGCTCATTCTGTATGCCGGGGAGGTATGAAGGCTGCAGATGTATCGAGTGCTCTACACAGAAGTCCCACAGTATGATGGCTTCCCGGCACAGGAGAGAGGAGCGTGCACCACCCTGTTTGTTGATATAAAACATCGCTGTGGTGTTGTCCATGAGGACTGATACGCATCTGCCTGATATGTGGGCTCTGAAAACCTGGCACACCAGACACACCTCTCTCAGCTCTCTGACATTGATATGCTGAGCGAGATCCGCCTGAGATCAGAGACCCTGAGCCCTGAGGTCTCCCAAATGAGCCCCCCAGCACAGATCTGAGGCATCTGTAACTAATGAAAGGGATGGCTGGGGGCTCGTGAAAAGTACTCCTGCACAAACCATCTGTGGGTCAAGCCACCACAGGAGGGAGACCTGTACAGGGTGGGGAAGGGTTACGATGGTGTCCAGAGCATCCCGGGCCGGTTGATAAACTGATGCCAGCCATGACTGAAGTGGGTGAAGTCTGAGTCTGGCATGCTGTACTATTTAGGTGCATGCAGCCATGTGCCCCATCAGTTTCAGGCAATTCCTTGCTGTAGTCGTCAGGAACTGTCTGAGGCCCCATATGATGTCTCCTAGAGACTGAAACCTGGTTTTTGGGAGATATGACCTGGCCTGGGTCGAGTCCAGTACTGTGCCTATAAACTCTATCCTCTGCACTGGGGACAGAGTGGATTTGGCCTCGTTGAGAAGGAGACCTAATTGTTGAGGTATGGGAAAACCTGAATCCGGCGCTTGCATAGTAACGTAGTAAGTGTTACTACGCAAGCGCTGGATTCAGGTTTTCCCATGCATTTGGTGAAAACACAAGGTGCTGCTGACAGGCTAAAAGGGAGTACGGTAAATGGATAGTGGCTGCTGTTCACCACAAATCTGAGATAACATCTGAGAGGAGGAATTATTGCTATGTGGAAATGTGTGTCCTTCAAGTCGAGGGCGGTGTACTTGTCTCCTGTATACAATGAGGGGATAATGGAGGTCAGTGAGACCCTGAGGAACTTGAGTTTCTTTACGAACTTGTTGAGCTGCCACAGGTCCAGGATGGGTCTGAGACCACCCTTGGCTTTCGGTATGAGGAAATACCGGGAGTAGAACCCCTTGCCTCTTTGCCCCTGAGGAACATCTTCCACTGCCCCTACCGAGAAGAGGGATTGCACTTCCTGAATTAGAAGTTGCTCATGAGAGGGGTCCCTGAAGGGGGGTGTAGGGGCAGGAGGGCACAGAATTGGATGGAATATCCCCTCTCTACCGTGCAGAGCACCCAACAGTCTGAGGTGATACGGGACCAAGCACGGTAGAAAGGGGATAAATGGGATGAGAAGGTAAGAGGGGATGGATCCATAGTCTGAACTGGTGAGCTATCCTTGACTGCACCTTCAAAAGGGGGGTCTGGGAACGGCCAAAGGCCTGGGCTGACTGGAGTTCTGCCCCAAGGAGGGCTGCTGCCTCCTCCTACCACTCCCATTCCTCCTACGAGGAGCATCCTGGTGGTTCTGAGCCTGATAGAACCTCGGGGCATGCTGAGGTCTGAAATGCCTATGCTGAGTAGCTGGTGTGTGAAACCCCAGAGATCTTAGAGTGGCCTAGAGTCCTTCAGACTATGAAGTCTCTTGTCCGTTTTCTCAGAAAACAGGGTTATGTCCTTGAAGGAGAGGTCCTGCATCATTTGTTGGACCTCATGGGGTAGTCCAGAGACCTGCAACCAGGAGCCCCGCCTCATTACCACCCCCGTGGCCAGTGTGCGTGAGGCTGCGTCTGCCACATCCAAAGCCACCTGTAGGAAGGCCTGGGAGACCAGCTTCCCCTCTTCCACTAGTCTGGAGAACTGAGTGTGAAAGTCTTGCAGCAGGAGCTCTTCAAACATGGCCATCGCAGCGCAGGTGTTGTGTGCATGTCTGCTCACGATTGCCTGCTGGTTTGTGATGCGGAGCTTTAGCCCCCCCCCCCCCATCGAATAGACCTTCCTGCCAAACAGGTCGAATCTCTTTGCCTCCCTATTTTTTGGGATGGAACCTTGGAAGCCCTGACATTCCTTCTGATTGGCTTCATCAACCACCAACAGGTTGGGGGGTGGGTGGGTATATAAGTGTTCATACCCATTGGATGGTACAAAATACCCATTGGATGGTTTCAGCTCTCTTGGCCATAGGGGCCAGAGAAGCAGGGGTCTGCCACAGATTTAGTTGTATCTATTACTAACTTTATCAGTGGCTGGGCTACCCACGATGGGCCCAAGGGTGTGAGGATGTCCACAACTGGGTCTGACTCCACCACCTCCTCTGCCTATATGCCCAGACTTTGGGCAGCCCGGTGCAGGAGCTGCTGGAGAACCTGGTTATCCTCCAGAGGTGGAGCCACCAATGCCCCCGCAACCATTTTACCTGGTGAGGATGATGAGAAGAGAACTGGCAGTGGACCTTGCTCACTGCCTTCAGTACCCCTTGGGTCTCTCGGCACGTGGTATTCGATGGGATACGGTGCTGAGACCACTGGAGGTGGGAGCCTCCGTGCCACGGTCTATGTGGGAGCCTCTAGATCCGGCAGTGCTGACCTCGTCAATGCCGGTGGAGTCAGAGCTGCAGCCGTCGGCGGTGCCGTTGATGGAAAGGTCGGTGCTGGAGCAGTTGTTTATAACAGTCGGGCTGGCACTTCGGTAGGCAGTGGAACAAAGGATGCCGAAGACAGCGATGCCAACCGGGACCTTGGACCTGACCCTGGCTCTGGTGGTACGCCCAAGGTGTCCAAAAAGGCCATTGGGATGATGGCTGCCTCTGCTGTGGCCACGATGGCTGATGACTCCGGCGCGATCTGGACCTCCTGCTCCTGGACCTGCTGGAGTGATAGGAGTCCACCTCCGACTCCGAGGTCTCTGAGTAGGAGGACCACAGAGGAGCTGTGCCCTGGACTGCTGGCGAGCAGTGCCGAGAGGCCGGGGATCTGTGTGGCTCCCCTATGTGTACTGGCCATGACAGGCAGAGGTGCACGGGGATGGAGATCGGCATACCATCAGTGCTTGTTTGCCCCTGGATTGGAAGTGGGACCACGCAGTCACTGGTGACTTGTCCCTCCTCTGTGAGAGGTTGGCATCAGGTCCTTGGCCGCCTCAAATGCCTCCGGTGTCGATGGGAGCTGGAGGTGGTTGCCTTGGTGGTCTGGGGACCGTGGGGGGTTTGGACTCAACTGGACCCCAGACGGGGCAGGAATCGATCAGACCCTGGAGGGCTGTAGGGACAAGGCACTGAGGCACTCGTGGACGCCACCAACCCTTTAGGCTTCGGCGGGGGGGACTGACCCCTCTCCGGCCTCTTCTTCTTTAACGGCACTGGGGATTGAGAATGATGCCGCACTGAGGATGGCTTCTTATGGCCCGAGCCATGATGGTGCCGAGGGTCCTTAGGGTCCTTAATCGGCACCAGTTCACACACCGCCAGCGCCAGAGCATTGTGCACCGACGAACAGGTACTCGGCGCAGGTTCGGCAAATCTGGAATCAGAGTGTGGTCGTAGCACTGCCTCCATTAGCAGGATTTTAAATCTCTGCTCCTGGTCTTTAAGGGTTCTGGGTCGGAAACCCTTATAGATCCTGCACCTTTCTTTCTGGTGACTCTCTCTGAGGCACCGCAGACAGGAAAAGTGAGGGTCACTCTTGGACATCAATTTGCCACAGTCCTCACAAAGCTTAAACCCTGGAGACCCTACATAGCCCAGAGGTGGATAAACGTTGTGGGGGAGACCCCCCAAACAAAACTAAACTATTACAACTGTATCTAACTAAAGAACTATTTATATTGTATGTACAAGAAACTACAGAAGTCACTGCCAAAGCACTTGCCACAAGAGCGAGCGAAGTTCCAGCTAGCCGTCACTGGCGGTAAGAAGGAACTACGGGGGTAGGGGGTCGGCATGGGACTATATTGGGCACCATGAAGGTGTGACTCCAGGGGGTGCCCAGGCTGACCCTAGGGACGCTGCTAAGAGAAAATCTTCCAGCTGGCGTGCACACACCTGGTTGGAATGGACATGAACAAGTACTCAGAGAAGAACTTTAATTTCCCAGATATAGATCGGAGGACAAGTGCTACTAATAATAGGAGGGCCCAGATTTTCTTGGCTGTCACAAATGACAGATTTATTCATCAAATAGTTGCCTAACCAACAAGAGGTGATGCCATTTTAGATTTGGGATTAGTGAGTAATGAGGACTGTATAGAAGAACTGGTTGTTGGGGACAATCTTGGCTTGAATGATCATGAGTTAATTCATAGTTTATACTAAATGGGAGGATAAACAAAAATAGATCTGCAACTAGCGTCCTTGATTTCAAAAGGAGAAACTTTCAAAAAGTAACGGAATTAGTTAGGGAAGGGGACTAGACTGAAGAACTCAAGGATCTGAATGTGGAGGAGGCTTGGAGTTACTTTATGTCAAAGTTGAAGAACCCATCCTAAGCAAGGGGAAAAAAATTGTAGGGAGAGCTGAAGATCAGTTGGATGAGGAAGCATCTCAAACATGTGATTAAGAGAAAGCAGAAAGCCAACAAGGAATGGAAGATAGGAGGAATCAGCGAGGAAGGCTACCTCTTGTAGGTCAGAAAATGTAGGTATAAAGTGAGAACTGCCAAAAGCCAAGCAGAGTTGGACTCTGCAAAGGAAATTAAAGCCAATAGTAAAAGGTTCTGTAGCCATATAAAGAAGAAGAAAATAAGGGAAGAAGTGGGACCACTAAGCACTAAGGATGGGGTGGAGATCAAAGATAATCTAGGCATGGCCCAACACGTAAACAAATACTTTGCCTCAATCTTTAAATCCAAAGAAGAGCTTAGGGGTCATGGCAGGGTGGCTAATGGGTATGAAGATAGGGAGATAAAAATTACCACAACCAAAGTGGAAGCCAAACTCAGCCAAACTGGGGGCCCGGATAACCTCCACCCAAGAATATTAAAGGAACTGGCACATGAAATTGCAAGCCCAATAACAAGGATTTTTAATGAATCTGTAAACTTGGGGGGTCGCACCCTATGACTGGAGAATTGCTAATATAGTTCCTATTTTTAAAAAGGGGGGGGGGGGGGAGTGATCCAGGAAACTACTGGCTTCTTAGTTTGATCTCAATTGTATGCAAGGTCTTGGAACAAATTTTGAACAGAAAGTAGCTAAGGACATAGAGGTGAACAACAATTGGGATAAAATACAACATGGTTTTACAAAAGGTAGATCATACCAGACCAACATGATCTCCTTCTTTGAGAAGCTAACTGATTTTTTTAGACAAAGGAAATGCAGTAGATTTAGCATTTGATACAGTTCCACATGGGAAATTATTAGTCAAATTGGAGAAGAAGGAGATTAATATGAGAATTGAAAGGTTGATAAGGAACTGGTTAAAAGGGAGACAACGGGTTGTACTGAAAGGTGAACTGTTAGGCTGGAGGGTGGTTACTAGTGAAGTTCCTCAGGGATCAGTCTTGGGACCAATTTTATTTAACATTTTTGTTACTGATCTTGGCACAAAAAGCAGGAATGTGCTAATACAATTTATGGATGGCACAAAGTTGGGAGGGATTGCCAATATGGAGGAGGACTGGAATATCACACAAGAAGAGTGAGATTACCTTGTAAACTGGAGTAATAGAAATGGGATGAAATTTATTAGTGCAAAGTGCAAGGTCATGCATTTAGGGACTAACAACAATAATTTTTGCTATAAGCTGGGGATGTATTAGTTGGAACTGACAGAGGGAGAGAAAGACCTGGGTGTATTGGTTGATCACAGGATGACTATGAGCCACCAATGTGATGTGGCTGTGAAAAAGGCTACTACAGTCCTAGGATGCGTCAGGTGAAGTATTTCCAGTAGAGACAGGGAAGTGTTAGTGCCATTATACACGGCACTCGTGAGACCTCATCTGGAGTATTGTGTGCAGTTCTGGTCTCCCGTGCTTAAGAAAGATGAATTCAAACTGAAACAGGTGTAGAGAAAGGCTACTAGGATGATCAAATGAATGGAAAACCTATTTTATAAGAGGAGACTCAAACAGTTTTGCTTGTTTAGCCTAGCCCAAAGAAGGCTGGGGGGAGATATGATTGCTCTCTATAAATATAACAGAGGGATAAATACCAGGCAGGGAGAGAAGTTATTTAAGTACAAATGTTGACACAAAAACAAATGGAGATAAACTGTCCAACTAGGGACCGAGTGGCTAGGCAGCAGTTCTGCAGAAAAGGACCTAGGGGTTACAGTGGACAAGATGCTGAATATGGGTCAAGAGTGTGCCCTTGTTGCCAAGAAGGCTAACATTTTGGGCTGTATAAATAGGGGCATTGCCAGCAGATCGAGGAACATGATCATTCACCTCTATTCGATATGGCAAGGCCTCATCTGGAGTACTGTGTCCAGCTTTGGGCCCCACACTACAAGAAGGATGTGGAAAAATTGGAAAGAGTCCAACAGAGGGAAACAAAAATGATTAGGGGTCTGGAGCTCATGACTTATGAGGAGAGGCTGAGGGAACTGGGATTGTTTAGTCTGCAAAAGAGAAGAATGAGGGGGGATTTGATAGATGCTTTCAACTACTTGAAAGGGGGTTCCAAAGAGGATGGATTTAAATGTTCTCAGTGATACCAGATGAGAGAACAAGGAGTAATGGTCTCAAGTTGCAGTGGGGGAGGTTTAGGTTGGATATTAGGAAAAACTATTTCACTAGGAGGGTGGTGAAGCACTGGAATGGGTTACCTAGGGAGGTGGTGGAATCTCCTTCCTTAGAGGTTTTTAAGGTCAGGCTTGACAAAGCCCTGGCTGGGATGATTTAGTTGGGGATTGGTCCTGCTTTGAGCAGGAGGTTGGACTAGATGACCTCCTGAGGTTCCTTCCAATCCTGATATTCTATGATTCTATGAAGTTTAGTCTCAAAATTAGGTGAAGGTTTCTAACCATCATTGAATGAATTCTGGCACAGCCTTCCCAGGGGTACAGAGAGAGCAAAAAGCTTAACTGGCTTCAACACTGAGTTTCATAAGTTTATGGAGGGGATGGTATGATAGGACTGTCTACAATGGCATGTGGCCGATCTACGACTGCTAGCAGCAACTATCTCCAATGGCCAGTGAAATGCGACACTAGATGGGAAGAACTCTGAGTTACTGCAAAGAATTGTTCCCCAGGTGTCTGGCTGGTGGATCTTGGCCATATGCTCAGGGTCTAACTGGTCGCCATATTTGCGAATTTTCCCTTGGGTCAGATTGGCAGGGATCCTGCCAGTTTTTTGCCTTATTCTGCAGCATGGGACACAGACCGCTAGCATAAATGGTGGATTCTGTGTAACTTGAAGTATTTAAAGCACGATTTGAGGACTTCAATAGCTCAGCCAGAGTTTTGGGGTCTATTACAGAGGTTCTGTGGCCTTCAATGTGCAGGAGGTCAGACTAGATGATCATGAGGGTCCCTTCTGACCTGAAAGTCTATGAGTCATTAGATCATCCATTCTGAGCTCCTGGCTAACAATAACCATAGAATTTCCCAGTTACCTGGCATTGAGCTCAATAACTTATGTTTGGCTAAGATGTACCTTCCAGAAAGGGAGCCAGTCCTGATTTGAACATATCAAGAGATGAGAATCCACCACTTCCCTTGGTAGTTTGTGCCAAAGGATAATCACCTCTCTGGGAAAAAAAAAACAAAGCCTGTGCCTTATTTCTCATGTAATTGTGTCTGACTTTAGCTTCCAGCCATTGTTTCTAACTGTGCTTTTCTGTGTTTGATTAAAATGCCCTTTTCTAACGAGCATTTTCTCCCCATGAAGGTACTGATAGGCAGTAATTAAGTCACCTCTCAGTCTTCTCCTTGATAAACTGAACAGATCAAGCTCTTTAAGTCTTTCACTGTAAGATATTTTCTCCAGCCCTCAGACTGGTTTTGTGGCTCTTTTCTGCACCCTCTCCAATCTTTCAACATCTGTTTTAAAACATACTCCCCAGCACTGCACACGGTATTCCAGTATCAGTATCACCTGTGCTCTCTCCAGAGGTGAAACCCCCTCCCTGTTCCTGTTCTCCCCCTCACCCCTGTTTATACAGCTTAGGATGGCATCAACCCTCGCCCCATTGCAGTGTGCTGGGAGCTGATGTTGAGTTACTCCCCCACTGTAGCCACTACACATTCTGTGATTGGGGCCAGGGTCAGACACCACGAGCTGCCCTGGAGAAGGGCAGGAGGGAAGTTGCATCATATCAGTGCCTGCGATGAGGGAGTGACACTGACCAACAGCACAGACGGGAAAGTGACTCTGCCCCCAGATGTGCCCAAGACACAAATCAAACCACACACAGTTTCCTCTCGCTCATAGAGCAGTAGTGACCGATCCAGACCCATGAAAACGGCTTAGAAGAAATTACCGGCTATTAATCATTAATTGTAACTATTAATTACTGACAATCACTGATTGTTTGTGTTGTGGCAGTGCCAGGGGATCAGGTCCTTATTGTGCTGGGTGCTGTGCAAACACCAAACAATTAGTAACAATTCCAAGCTGCTAGATGGCTTGGAGGGCGCTGGGTGGAACTGCAGGTAGAGTCTGTGCCCCATCCCACCTTCCATAGGAAAGCCATAATTCAGCACTCCCAGCCGTGCTCTCACTGCAGTGGTACCAGGGCCTGGGGTGGGAGATATGGGGGAAGAATGGAATGTCTTCCTGTGCCTGCAGTGTCCGAGCTCCTCGCAATCTCTAATGTGTTGATCTTCATACTACCCTGTGACATAACATGAGGAGCCTCGGTGCTTCTGAAAATCCCATTAGGTGCCTAAATACCTTTCAAAATACAATCCAAAGTGACTTACCCCAGGTTTCCTGGAAAAGCTGTGGCTGAGCAGAGAGGAGACCCCCAAGTCTTCAAAGTTGCAGGCTGGTGCCCTAACTGCTGTAATACCCATCGTCTGCAAAAATTAAGGTAGAGCAGTCAGTGCTTCGGCAAAGGTTGTGACACAGACACAGGTCGCTGCTTTCTAATCTGTAAGGATTCCAGTCTCCATTCCAGACTACATCAACCCTGATCGAATTGGCCCTGTCAACACTGGTTCTCCACTTGTGAGATAACACCCTTCTCTTCATGTCAGTATATAATGCCTGCATCTGTAATTTTCAGTCCATGCATCTGAAGAAGTGGGTTTTTTACCCACGAAAGTTTATGCCCAAATAAATCTGTTAGTCTTTAAGGTGCCACCGGACTCCTTGTTGTTTTTGTGGATACAGACTAACACTGCTACCCCCTGATACTAGTATCCATTCAGTGAATTTCTAAAATACACCCTTTCCTCGGGGGAGCTCAGTACCACCCAAAAACGCTAGTAGCCTCTCTGCTCCCACTGAAACCCACGGAGGAGACACTCAGCAGGAGACACTCAGCATCTCAGCACTGGGCTGGGAAGGTGCATTGGAATCTGCCCCCCAGAAAAGTCTGGAGAGGCAGCTGAGAACCTGAGGGGCAAGGTCCCTGAGCAAACACTGAGTTGTCAGAGGGGGGGGGGACAGCCAGCCAGGGAGCACAATGGTGCGTGGACAACAGACACACGGTGTGTAAGGGTAGAGGTGAGAGCTGGGTCTCCTTTTTGATCCATCCGTGGCTCTAGCTGCAAACAGCAAAAAAAACAACTCTGAAGTCCTTCCTTCGGCACAACTACCAGCATGTGAGGACACCGTCCAAGAGGCTGTCTCAGAGCAAGGGCTGCATAGGAACAAGGACCTGAGGATCTGCCCTGAGACTAGTGACACGCACCTTCAATCCTCAGCATCCAGCAGCGTGCTTTCCATGGCAAGGGACTGGGGCTGGTGTCAGTCAGCCTTCCTGTCCGAGTTCCTGGGAAGACCCCTGCCTGTGACTGCTGGGACAGGCGCCTCTTGCTGCCTAGGCTGACTGCTGGCATCACACAAACCCTTAGTGCCTCCTGCTCTGGGTTCCTACAGGATTTATCAGGGAAAGCAGCTGTCCCCTGGCCCTTGCTGCTGGGATCTCTCTTAGGACTGCTGCCTGTGATGTTCTGGGTTCCCTTCAGAGGGGAGTCGATGTTGTGTTACTTGTTAAAACTGTGTAACAGCAAAGCAAGTGCAATTGGCATCCTAATCCCCAGGGAAATCTCCCTTTTTTCCATGTGCTCTATGTGTGTGAAGAGCCCAAGTGAATGGGAAATTAGTTACAATCCCTTTAATGGTCATATTGACCGCCTACATACCACTTTCCAGCCATGGAGGTCAAAGCACATCGCAAAGGATAGCAAGTGACATCATCCCCATTTCACAGCCGAGAAAACTGAGGAACAGAGAAGGGAGGTAATTCCCAAATGTAACCCAGCCTTGGCATGGCCAGGAATATGGCACTTTGACCCAGACTTCCTCGGTCAAAATGCACTGATCTGGACCAAACACTCCAAGACTCTTAGTCTATTACATATGGACATCTTTAAAGGTTGCCTCAGGGACTTATAAAGCTGCCCTTCAATGTAGTACCTAAGCTCCTGCCATGTAAAATGGATGACAATAAGGAAGCTCCTCATAGACGTCATGAAGTTTCCAGTATCAGGGGGTAGCCGTGTTAGTCTGTATCTACAAAAACAACAAGGAGTCTGGTGGCACCTTAAAGACTAACAGATTTACTTGACACCATGCAAGGCACTAAATTTAGCCGTATGGAGTGGAAATCCATCAACCTCAACAAAAAACTTGCACAGATACAGACAGACATTATCTTCCTCTCCAAATGCAAACAGATGGAAATCATACCAAAAGGACTGAAGGTTTAAATCTGTTAGTCTTTAAGGTGCCACCAGACTCCTTGTTGTTTATGAAGTTTCCAGTTCTTTTCCCTTGTCAGGGTGAAAAAACTCTGCTTTGGTACAGGGGGTTGAAACTTTTAGATTTTGTTTTCTTTTGGGGGGGGTTGGTATGTGTGATTTTTTGGGGACAGATCATCTTTAGCATTAGAATAACAATCTCACAGGGTGCACAGAGACTCCTAGAACATTGAGTGCCAGCCATATCAATCACTAGCTAGGTTCTGAAGTGCTCTGCCCCCCTGAATCAATCTCTAGTTAGGTCTTGAGGTGAAGTGCTCTGTCAAACAGATCATTCTATACCTACGGCCCGAAGTACTCTGTCCACCCAGCTCCATCTCTAGCTAGGTCTTGAGGAGCTCCAGAAACCTGAATCAATTTCTTGTTCAAGCTTCAAGTGCTCTAGTAGTTCGTATCAATCTCTAGCTAAACCCTGAAGTACTATGGCCATTGGAACCAATCTCTAGCTAGGCCCTGACGTGCTCTGGTAAGGTGACCAGATGTCCCAATAAAATCAGGACTGTCACGATATTGAGGCGTTTGTCCCGCTTCCCGACCGATGTTTGGTCAGGATGCAGTTTGTCCTAATATTTCGCACTTCTGGATTTGTTTGTTTTTTGCTCCGCCGGTGGTGGCATTCCTTTTTTTTTGCTCCACCGGCGGGACACCCCCCCATGTGTCCCAATATTTTCTTCCTCTCATCTGGTCACCCTATGCTCTGGCCACCTGGATCCATCTTTAGCTAGGCCCTGGTGTGCTCTGGTCCCACCATCTATCTCTAGCTAGGGCCTGAAGTCCTCCAGCCACAGAGAACAAACTCTACTTAGAGCCTGAAGTGTTCAGAGCACCTGAATCCATCTCTAGCTAGGTTGTGAAGTACTCTACCCACCTGGATCTGTTTCTAGCTAGGCCCTGAATTGCTCAGGCCACCTCGATCAATCTCTAGCAATGTCCTCAGTTGCCCTGACCACTGGGATCAATATCTAGCTCTGGATTACTTGATGACCTCTTGTTCTGTTCATTCCCTTTGGGGCACCTGGCATTGGCCACTGTCAGAAGACAGGATATTGGGCTAGATGAACCTTTGGTCTGACCCAGTATGTCGGTTCTTATATTCCTATGTTCCTGAAGTGCTCTAGGCACCCAGAATAAATTATAGCTAGCTCCTGATGTGCTCTCGCTGCCCAGATCCATTTCTAGTTAGAGCCTTGTCAGGGTTCCCTCCCCACTCTGAACTCTAGGGTACAGACGTGGGGACCCACATGAAGACCCCCTAAGCTTATTTCTAAGAATCAGCTCTGTAAAATCGGGATGGTAAGTACTTGCCTTCATGGTTTGTCTCCAGCAAGCACACAGAACAGACAGACAAAACCTTCCCCCCGTCCGAGATTTGAAAGTATCTTGTCCCCTTATTCGTCCCTTTGGTCAGGTGTCAGCTAGGTTACTTGAGCTTCTTAACCCTTTACAGCTAAAAGAGGAATTAACCCCTTACAGGGTAAAGAGGGATTTTATGATACCCTTAGCTGTATGTTTATGACAGGCCTAAAGTGCTCTGGTCACCCAGATCAATTGTTATCTATACCCTTTACGTGTTTCCCCACTCACTGTCCTCTCCCTGCTTTGCTCCTTCGCCTCTCCAACCCCACTGCTCCTACATATCCCCCCGGCAGAGTGCATCCCACTCCCAGCGCTGTGTGGAGAAGCAGCCCCTGGCCGCATGCGCATCTCACCAACAGCCTGGCTTGCAGGCTCCTTCCTTCCCCTACTGCCTCTGTCTGGGCCGGCACCCCAGGAAAACCCAAGACCTTCCAGCCTGGGGCACTGGCCAGGCGGAGCTGAGTCCTGCATTGCCAAAGCCCCGCACAGTGCTGGCACAGGGAAGTTTCTCTGCCCCAAAGCTAAGCCCTGAAGTGTTCTGTGGGGGGGAGGGGGAACTGAGCCACATCTCTGGCCAGGTTTGCTGAAGCCCCTAAAGTCAGGTTCCCTGGACCCTGGTGCACAATGCATTCGTTGATTTAAACGTTTGTACTGCACAGTTCTGATTGATTGCCATTGAACTTGCATGAATATGAGTCTTTTTAATAGGTGTCCTGTACTCAGCATAGGGAAATATGGTCACCTTAGCATAAACTGACAGGCACTTTTTGAGCAGCTGCCAAATGTTTCATTATAGTTTTTGCTATTTGTTCCCCCTGTAAAGCCAAACACAAGTAGCTGGTATTATCTGGTTTTGTTATCCCAATGCTTTTATGAAGTTCAGCCTTTTTTTGAATAAGGACTAGACTAGAGGACTTGGTTATGGCTGTGGCAGGGATGGCCAGAACCAGGGCCATCCAGCCAGCCCCCCCATAATTCCCCAAGATAAATCTCTGATAATTTTCATAAGAATTTACATTGTGCCTCTTCATATAACCTTGTAGTGGGTCTACCCACGTGTGACCTCTTTTCATGAAACTTTTAACTGGTCCACACTAACCCCCCACTTCGAACTAAGATACACAACTTCAGCTACGTGAATAACGTAGCTGAAGTCGAAGTATCTTAGTTCGAACTTACTGCGGGTCCACAGGCAGGCTCCCCCGTTGACTCCGCGTACTCCTCTCATGGAGGAGGAGTACTGGCGTCGACAGTGAGCACTTCCAGGATCGATCCCAGAAGATCGATTGCTTACCGCCGGACCCGGAGGTAAGTATAGACATACTCTTTGTATCGAAGCCTAATATAGAAACCTTGTACTGATGAGCCTTGGTATATGAAAACTTTGTATCAAAGCCTCATGTAGAAACTTTGCATTGCCCTTGGTATAATGTTATAGCCCCTAAGGATAGAATAAGATAGAAGAAAAATGTCTCATTGCTAAGAATAGACTAAGATTTTCCCCCACCCCTTAATCAACCCCTTAATGCCCTGTTGAATGAATGAGGAAGTCGTGAAAGGCAAGCACCTCCAGACAGCTGCAACAGTTGGAGAGGGGATGGAAGTCAGACCCAAGAACAATAAAACTTATCAAGTGGGCTCATGTACTTGTAAAATAATATAATTCTTGTGTTTTTATTTTAAGTACAAAATAAGTATGTATAACAAATTTAAAAGTATGTAATTAGTAATTTGATATGTCGGGTTTCACCTTTTTTTTTATGTGTTCGCTCCCCCTGATGTTAGAACCTGGCTATACCACTGGATTTGATAGCAGCCTTCAACTACCTGAAAGGGGGTTTCAAAGAGGATGGATCTCGGCTGTTCTCAGTGGTGGCAGATGACAGAACAAGAAACAATGGTCTCAAGTTGCAGTGGGGAGGTCTAGGTTGGATATTAGGAAAAACTATTTCACTAAGAGGGTGGTGAAGCGCTGGTATGGGTTACCTAGAGAGGTGGTGGAATCGCCATCCTTAGAGGTTTTTAGGGGCAAGCTTGACAATAAAGACTTCATAATGCAGTAAATAGTCTCAGAAAAAAACAAATATTTTAGTTTAAAACAAAACAATCTGAGGGTTAACTAAAACTCCTCATAAATCTAAATGTAATCTTGTCATTACAGTAACACAGTATTTACGATGCAAACAAAAACAATAGTATCAGACATTCAGAGTTCTGAAGTACCAAAAGGTGCACAGGCCATAGGTCCTATGCATTTCAAACTTACACTGCTGATTTGCTGTTTATATCATCAGATTAGCTGAACAAGCAGCAAGGGCCCAGTTTTTTAATAGTCTGGTATCCTTCTCCTTGGGGTTACCTTCTTGCAGAAATAAGAAAAGCAGGACTATAAGCCTCAGCCCTCAGGGCAGAGAACTTTGTCTGCCTTCTAGTATCGCTGTCTCCCTCCAGGTCTGGCTGAACTAACTGAAGGGTTTAGCACTTTTTTTAACCCTTAGAGATGCCCTACAAAGCATGCCCCGAGGTTCGTGAACATTTTTTCCCCTGCTAGTCCCAGATTAGCTGGGGTCAGTCAATACCTGCTCCACTCTTCTGGCAAAAACACCCTGACTACTTGTGTTGAAAGGAGCAATGATGGAATTCGTTACCTTAGCAGTAGGTTGTTATCCTGTCAAGGCTGCTTCCCCACTCTGAACTTTAGGGTACAAATGTGGGGGCCTGCATGAAAACTGCTAAGCTTAACTACCAGCTTAGATCTGGTCCGCTGCCACCATTCCCAAGTGGATTCCCTTCCCTGGGAAGCCTTGAGAAACCTTTCACCAATTCCCTGGTGAATACAGATCCAAACCCCTTGGATCTTAAAACAAGGAGAAATTAACCATTCCCCTCCTTCCTCCCACCAAGTCCTGGTGGATCAAGATCCAAACCCCTGGGATCTTAAAACAAGGAGAAATCAATCAGGTTCTTAAAAAGAAGGCTTTTAATTAAAGAAAAAAGGTAAAAATCATCTCTGTAAAATCAGTATGGAAAATAACTTTACAGGGTAATCAAACTTAAAGAGCTCAGAGGACTCCCCTCTAGCCTCAGGTTCAAAGTACAGCAAACAGAGATAAACACTCTAGTAAAAGGTACATTTACAAGTTGAGAAAACAAAGTAAAAACTAACACGCCTTGCCTGGCTGTTTACTTACAAGTTTGAAATATGAGAGACTTCTTTAGAAAGATGTGGAGAACCTGGATTGATGTCTGGTCCCTCTCAGTCCCAAGAGCGAACAACTTCCCAAACAAAGAACACAAACAAAAGCCTTCCCCCCCCCCAAGATTTCAAAGTACCTTATCCCCTTATTGGTCCTTTGGGTCAGGTGTCAGCCAGGTTACCTGAGCTTCTTAACCCTTTACAGGTAAAAGGATTTTGGAATCTCTGGCAAGGAGGGATTTTATAGTACTGTACACAGGAGAGCTGCTACCTTTCCCTTTATAGTTATGACACGCCTCCCAATCACAGATAGTGCTGGACGTCCAGTACCACTCTGGCTGTGATTTCTTCCTGGAGCTCTAGGAGAAAACAGAGTTAAAAAGACACATGTACCTTTAGACATACTACTGATTATATAAAAACTAACAATATGTTCCATTCCAAGAACAACTTTTAACCAGTTGACTCTGGGAAACTTTCCCGGGAGAGTGAATCAGCCACTTTGTTAGAAGCTACTGAAATGTGTTGTATTTCAAAATCAAAATCTTGGAGAGCTAAACTCCACCGAAGAAGATTTTTGTTATTCCCCTTGGCAGTATGAAGCCACTCTAGTGCAGCATGGTCTGTTTTTAGTTGGAAACGCCATCCCCAAACATATGGGCGTAGCTTTTCCAGTGCGTACACAATGGCGTAGCATTCCTTTTCGCTGATTGACCAGTGGCTTTCCCTCTCAGACAGTTTCTTGCTGAGAAAGACGACAGGATGGAATTCTTGATCCGGTCCTTCCTGCATTAAAACTGCTCCCACGCCTCGCTCGGACGAATCTGTGGTTACTAGGAACGGTTTGTCAAAGTCTGCGGCCCTTAGCACAGGGTCAGACATGAGTGTTGCCTTAAGCTGCTTAAAGGCCTTTCGACACTCATCAGTCCACCGAACTGCATTTGGCTGTTTCTTTCTGGTTAGGTCTGTCAGAGGGGCGGCGATTTGGCTGTAGTGTGGTACAAATCGCCTATAATATCCAGCCAAGCCTAAGAAGGATTGGACCTGTTTCTTAGACTTTGGAACCAGCCACTTTTGGATAGCATCCACTTTGGCCTGTAGGGGATTTACAGTTCCTTGACCCACCTGGTGCCCCAGGTAAGTCACTCTGTTTTGGACTATTTGACACTTTTTAGTCTTAACAGTTAGTCCTGCCTGCCAGATGCACTCGAAGGCTTTTTTCCAGGTGCTCCAGATGTTCTGTCCATGAATCAGAAAACAATGGCCACTTCATTGAGGTAGGCAACTGCATATTCTCCCAATCCCGCTAGGAGACCATCTACAAGTCTTTGGAAGATGGCGGGTGCATTTCGCAACCCGAAAGGGAGTACATTGAATTCATACACCCCTGCCTGGGTGACGAAGGCTGACCTTTCCTTAGCGGGTTCATCTAGTGGTACTTGCCAGTACCCCTTGGTTAAGTCTAAAGTAGAGATGAATTGGGCATGTCCNAGATGGGGAAATACGCTTTTGCGTGGACTACCGTAAGCTAAATGCTGTAACTCGTCCTGACAACTATCCAATGCCACGCACAGATGAGCTATTGGAGAAATTGGGACATGCCCAATTCATCTCTACTTTAGACTTAACCAAGGGGTACTGGCAAGTACCACTAGATGAACCTGCTAAGGAAAGCAACAGAGGGTCCTGTGGCACCTTTGAGACTAACAGAAGTATTGGGAGCATAAGCTTTCGTGGGTAAGAACCTCACTTCTTCACTTGCATCTGAAGAAGTGAGGTTCTTACCCACGAAAGCTTATGCTCCCAATACTTCTGTTAGTCTCAAAGGTGCCACAGGACCCTCTGTTGCTTTCCTTAGCAGGTTCATCTAGTGGTACTTGCCAGTACCCCTTGGTTAAGTCTAAAGTAGAGATGAATTGGGCATGTCCCAATTTCTCCAATAGCTCATCTGTGCGTGGCATTGGATAGTTGTCAGGACGAGTTACAGCATTTAGCTTATGGTAGTCCACGCAAAAGTGTATTTCCCCATCTGGTTTGGGAACTAGAACCACTGGAGATGCCCATGGACTCTTAGAGGGACGGATTATACCCATCTGTAGCATGTCCTGGATCTCCCTTTGTATAGCAGTTTGGGCATGAGGTGACTCCCGGTAGGGTGGTGTTCTAATTGGGTGAGCATTACCTGTGTCAATGGAGTGGTATGCCCGTTCGGTCTGCCCTGGAGTGGCTGAGAAAATTGGTGCAAAGCTTGTGCACAGCTCTTTGATCTGTTGTCGCTGCAGACGTCCAAGGGTCGTGAAGAGGTTCACCTCTTCCACGCCACCATTCTTTTTTCCTTTGTAGTAGAAAAGTTCAGGCCACTCCGTGTCATCTCTTTCCTGCGCTGTAAACTGGCAAAAGTTTAATTCTCTGGAATAAAAGGGCTTAAGAGAATTAACATGGTATACCTTAGTCTTTATGTTGGAGGTGGGGGAGGCTATGAGATAGTTAACAGCTCCTAGACGTTCCTGGACCGTGAATGGTCTTCCCACGACGCTTCCATTTTATGGGACTGGAGCGCCTTTAAGACCATGACTTGGTCTCCTACTTTGAAGGACTGTTCTCTGGAATGTTTATCATACCAGGCCATTTGCTCTTCCTGAGCATCCTTTAGGTTTTCTTTAGCAAGGGCTAAAGAGTGTCGGAGGGTGTTTTGAAGGTTGCTTACCAAGTCTAGAATGTTAGTTCCTGGAGAAGGCGTAATCCCCTCCCATTGCTGCTTCACCAAATGTAATGGCCCGTTAATCTCGCGGCCATACACAAGTTCAAATGGTTAAAACCCTAAACTGGGATGTGGTACAGCCCTGTAGGCAAAAAGCAACTGCTGCAACATTAGGTCCCAATCATTGGAGTGTTCATTTACTAATTTAGGTATCATGGCCCCCAAAGTTCCATTAAACCTCTTCACCAGACCATTGGTTTGATGGTGATAAGGAGTGGCAACCAAGTGATTCCCCCCATGAGCTTCCCACAGGTTTTTCATGGTCCCTGCCAGGAAATTAGTTCCCGAATCTGTAAGGATGTCGGAGGGCCAACCTACCCTGGCAAAAATGTCTTCTAATGCCTGGCACACACTTTTAGCCCAGGTGTTGCTTAAGGGTACTGCTTCTGGGCATCGGGTAGCAAAATCCATGAAAGTCAGTACGTACTGCTTTCCTGTGGGTGTCTTCATTGGGAAAGGACCCAGAATATCCACAGCTACGCGCTGAAATGGTGCTTCAATTATGTGTAGTAGCTGGAGAGGGGCTTTAACCTGGTCTTGGGGCTTTCCCACTCGTTGGCACACCTCACAAGACCAGACATAATTAGCAACATCCTTGCCCATTCCCTCCCAGTGGAAGGACTTCCCCAACCGGTCTTTGGTTCTGTTCACCCCAGAATGGCCACTGGGATGATCATGGGCTAAGATCAAGAGCTTCACCCGATACTTAGTGGGAACTACCAACTGTCTTTGAGGATGCCAATCTTCCTGGTCCCCACCAGAAAGAGTCTCCTTGTATAAAAGTCCTTGTTCTACAATAAACCGGGATCGGTTAGAAGAGCTGAGAGTTGGTGGGGTGTTCTGTGCCGCCGCCCAAGCTTTCTGAAGGCTGTCATCTACTTCCTGCTCGGCCTGGAACTGTTCCCTTGATGCTGGAGACATCAGTTCCTCCTTGGACTGTGGACTTGAGCTTGGTCCCTCTGGAAGCGATGCAGGTGCTGGGGCTGTTTCCATTGACTGTGAACCGCTGTCCGCTGGTGCACTATGTGGTATTTCAGGCTCTGGCTGAGCCTCTTGGGTAGGGTTATCTGCTGCTTACGCCAGTTCAGGCTCACTGGTGCCCTCTGGCACTGGAGTTGTAGATGGGTTTGCAAGCGCTGGACTCAGAGCTGGCAATGGTTCTGGTGCTGGTTGTGTTGCCAGTTCCGGTTCTGGGATTGGCTTTGGCTGGGTCCCTGGGATTGGATCCACTATGGCTGTTGCAGTCGTTGGCAGGGGATCCGGTTCCACCACCTTTGTCTAGGTCTCTGGTAACAAAGACGGGGCCCTGGTGGACGGCTCAGGAACAGGGATGGGGGTGAAAGCTTGCTTAGCCTGGCTGTGGGTTACTATTCCCACCCTCTTGGTTAGCTTCACATGGTTGGCCAAGTCTTCCCCCAGCAGCATGGGGATGGGATAATTGTCATAGACTGCAAAAGTCCACATTCCTAACCAGCCCTTGTACTGGACATGCAACTTGGCTGTAGGCAAGGTTACAGACTGTGACACGAAGGGTTGAATTGTCACTTGAGCATTCGGGTTGATGAGTTTGGGGTCCACTAGGGATTGGTGGATAGTTGACACTTGTGCCCCAGTGTCCCTCCATGCGATTAACCTTCTTTCCACCCACTCTCAAGATTTCCCTTCGCTCCGAGGGTACGAGAGAGGCATCTGGGTCTGGGGATCTTTGGTGTGATTGTGGAGTAATGAACTGTAATCGGTTGGGGTTCTTGGGGCAGTGAGCCTTTATATGTCCCAGTTCATTACATTTAAAACATCGCCCTACTAAGGTATCACCGGGGCGATGTTGGTTGGTGGAGATTGGTGTGGTGGGGTGAGAAGGCGTCTGGGGTTTCCCTTGGGATGTGGGTGGGGCCTTGGGTTGTCCCCGGTGGTAAGGTTTGGTTTCCGGTTGCCCCTTCTGATATTCGCTCCAACTGCTACTAGTTTTTTCCTTTTCTGCCACCTCCACCCATTTGGCTCCAATCTCCCCCACCTCAGTTACAGTTTTGGGCTTCCTATCTGTGATGTACCTTTCTATTTCCTCAGGAACACCCTCTAAAGACTGCTCCATTTTTACTAGGGAAACCAGATCTTCCAGAGATTTAACATTTGCTCCTGATACCCAGGCATCACAATTTTTGTCTATGTGGTAGGCATGCCGGTTAAATGACACGTCTGGTTTCCACCTTAGGGCTGTGAACCGCCGACAGGCATGCTCGGGTGTTAGCCCCATTCTGAGTCTGGCCTTGTTTTTAAAAAGTTCATAACTGTTCATGTGTTCCTTAGGCATTTCAGCCGCCACCTCTGGTAAGGGTCCTCAGCTCTACCATGTACTGGTCTGTAGTGATGCTGTATCCAAGGGAAGCCCTTTCAAAATTTTCTAAGAAGGCCTCAGTATCATCGCCTGCCTTGTAGGTGGGGAATTTTTTGGGATGGGAAATGGTACCTGGAGAGGGGTTAATCATAGAATCATAGAATAGAATCATAGAATATCAGAGTTGGAAGGGACCTCAAGAGGTCATCTAGTCCAACCCCATGCTCAAAGCAGGACCAATTCCCAGCTAAATCATCCCAGCCAGGGCTTTGTCAAGCCGGGCCTTAAAAACCTCCAAGGAAGGAGACTCCACCACCTCCCTAGGTAACGCATTCCAGTGTTTCACCACCCTCCTAGTGAAATAGTTTTTCCTGATATCCAACCTGGACCTCCCCCACTGCAACTTGAGACCATTGCTCCTTGTTCTGTCATCTGCCACCACTGAGAACAGCCGAGCTCCATCCTCTTTGGAACCCCCCTTCAGGTAGTTGAAGGCTGCTATCAAATCCCCCCTCATTCTTCTCTTCTGGAGACTAAACAATCCCAGTTCCCTCAGCCTCTCATCATAAGTCATGTGCTCCAGACCCCTAATCATTTTTGTTGCCCTCCGCTGGACTCTTTCCAATTTTTCCACATCCTTCTTGTAGTGTGGGGCCCAAAACTGGACACAGTATTCCAGATGAGGCCTCACCAATGTCGAATAAAGGGGAACGATCACGTTCCTCGATCTGCTGGCAATGCCCCTACTTATACAGCCCAAAATGCCATTAGCCTTCTTGGCAACAAGACCACACTGTTGACTCATATCCAGCTTCTCATCCACTGTGACCCCTAGGTCCTTTTCTGCAGAACTGCTACCTAGCCATTCAGTCCCTAGTCTGTAGCAGTGCATGGGATTCTTCTGTCCTAAGTGCAGGACTCTGCACTTGTCCTTGTTGAACCTCATCAGGTTTTTTTCGGCCCAATCCTCTAATTTGTCTAGGTCCCTCTGTATCCGATCCCTACCCTCTAGTGTATCTACCACGCCTCCTAGTTTAGTGTCATCTGCAAACTTGCTGAGACTGCAGTCCACACCATCCTCCAGATCATTAATAAAGATATTAAACAAAACCGGCCCCAGGACCAACCCTTGGGGCACTCCGCTTGAAACCGGCTGCCAACTAGACATGGAGCCATTGATCACTACCCATTGAGCCCGACGATCTAGCCAGCTTTCTATCCACCTTACAATCCATTCATCCAGCCCATACTTCTTTAACTTGGCGGCAAGAATACTGTGGGAGACTGTATCAAAAGCTTTGCTAAAGTCAAGGAATAACACATCCACTGCTTTCCCCTCATCTACAGAGCCAGTTATCTCATCATAGAAGGCAATTAGGTTAGTCGGGCACGACTTCCCCTTCATGAATCCATGCTGACTGTTCCTGATCACTTTCCTCTCCTCTAAATGTTTCATAATTGATTCCTTGAGGACCTGCTCCATGATTTTTTCATGGACTGAGGTGAGGCTGACTGGCCTGTAGTTCCCCGGATCCTCCTTCTTCCCTTTTTTAAAGATGGGCACTACATTAGCCTTTTTCCAGTCATCTGGGACCTGCTCCAATCGCCATGAGTTTTCAAAAATAATGGCCATTGGCTCTGCAATCTCACCTGCCAACTCCTTTAGCACCCTCGGATGCAGCGCATCCGGCCTTGTGCACTTGTGCACGTCCAGTTTTTCTAAATAGTCCCGAACCACTTCTTTCTCCACAGAGGGTTGGTCACCTTCTCCCCATGCTGTACTGCCCAGTACAGCAATCTGGGAGCTGACCTTGTGTGTGAAGACAGAGGCAAAAAAATCATTGAGTACATTAGCTTTTTCCACATCCTCGGTCACTAGGTTGCCTCCCTTATTCAGTAAGGGGCCCACACTTTCCTTGATTTTCTTCTTGTTGTTAACATACCTGAAGAAACCCTTCTTGTTACTCTTAACATCTCTTGCTAACTGCAACTCCAAGTGTGATTTGGCCTTCCTGATTTCACTCCTGCACGCCTGAGCAATATTTTTATACTCCTCCCTGGTCATTTGTCCAATCTTCCACTTCTTGTAAGCTTCTTTTTTGCATTTAAGATCAGCAAGGATTTCACTGTTTAGCCAAGCTGGTCGCCTTCCATATTTACTATTCTTTCTACACATCGGGATGATTTGTTCCTGCAACCTCAATAAGGATTCTTTAAAATACAGCCAGCTCTCCTGGACCCCTTTGCCCTTCATGTTATTCTCCTAGGGGATCCTGCCCATCTGTTCCCTGAGGGAGTCAAAGTCTGCTTTTCTGAAATCCAGGGTCCGTATTCTGCTGCTCTCCTTTCTTCCTTTTGTCAGGATCCTGAACTCGACCATCTCATGGTCACTGCCTCCCAGGTTCCCATCCACTTTTGCTTCCCCTACTAGTTCTTCCCTGTTTGTGAGCAGCAGGTCAAGAAAAGCTTTGCCCCTAGTTGGTTCCTCCAGCACTTGCACCAGGAAATTGTCCCCTACACTTTCCAAAAATTTCCTGGATTGCCTGTGCACCGCTGTATTGCTCTCCCAGCAGATATCAGGGTGATTAAAGTCTCCCATGAGAACCAGGGCCTGCGATCTAGCAACTTCTGCTAGATGCCAGAAGAAAGCCTCATCCACCTCATCCCCCTGGTCTGGTGGTCTATAGCAGACTCCAACCACGACATCACCCTTGTTGCTCCCACTTCTCAACTTTATCCAGAGACTCTCAGGTTTTTCTGCAGTTTCATACCGGAGCTCTGAGCAGTCATACTCCTCTCTTACATACAACGCAACTCCCCCACCTTTTCTGCCCTGCCTATCCTTCCTGAACAGTTTATATCCATCCATGACAGTACTCCAGTTGTGTGAGTTATCCCACCAAGTCTCTGTTATTCCAATCACATCATAATTCCCTGACTGTGCCAGGACTTCCAGTTCTCCCTGCTTGTTTCCCAGGCTTCTTGCATTTGTGTATAGGCACTTAAGATAACTCCTCGATCGTCCCTCTTTCTCAGCAACAGACAGGAGTCCTCTCCTCTTGCGCTCTCCTGCTTGTGCTTCCTCCCAGGATCCCATTTCCCCATTGTTACGATTGGCTGTTGTATCTGGCCTAGCCTTTGTTACTTCCAGTTCATGCTTCCTTTCTTTTTCTATCTCCTCCATCTCTTTTTCTTTCAGATCCATAGCTCTTTTGTGGGCCTCCTCTTTGGCTTTCTCCAGCTACATAGCTCTCTTGTGGGCCTCCTCTTTGGCTTTCTCTTCTTTTGTAGTCATTTTCCTGTTTTCTTTTGCTGGGTCACAGCCCTCTGCAGTTGACTGAAACTGGGATGCATTCAGCTCAGGCTGCTGCTGAGTTAACAGAGACTTTCTAACTAGCTACTCCCGAGGGTGTAAAAAGAAAAAAAACAATTCAGCTTGTAAATTCCTTTTACCAGTTGTTTGCTCATTAATTGAACCCTTCTCTTAACAAAGACCCTTGTTAAAAAAACTTAACACCTCTGACTTCAGGCAAGGAGAGATACGATATGCATCTACCTTCAGCTCTGCTTTCCAAGCAGCTAGAAGGAAAAAAAAATCTTACTGACTTTTGGGTTTAAAATGATTCCCTCCGCTATGCCACCATGTCAAGGCTGCTTCCCCACTCTGAACTTTAGGGTACAAATGTGGGGGCCTGCATGAAAACTGCTAAACTTAACTACCAGCTTAGATCTGGTCCGCTGCCACCATTCCCAAGTGGATTCCCTTTCCTGGGAAGCCTTGAGAGACTCTTCACCAATTCCCTGGTGAATATAGATCCAAACCCCTTGGATCTTAAAACAAGGAAAAATCAATCAGGTTCTTAAAAAGAAGGCTTTTAATTAAAAAAAAGGTAAAAATCATCTCTGTAAAATCAGTATGGAAAATAACTTTACAGGGTAATCAAACTTAAAGAGCTCAGAGGATTCCCCTCTAGCCTCAGGTTCAAAGTACAGCAAACAGAGATAAACACTCTAGTAAAAGGTACATTTACAAGTTGAGAAAACAAAGTAAAAACTAACACGCCTTGCCTGGCTGTTTACTTACAAGTTTGAAATATGAGATACTTGTTTAGAAAGATGTGGAGAACCTGGATCGATGTCTGGTCCCTCTCAGTCCCAAGAGCAAACAACTTATCAAACAAAGAGCACAAACAAAAGCCTTCCCCCCACCAAGATTTGAAAGTATCTTGTCCCCTTATTGGTCCTTTGGGTCAGGTGTCAGCCAGGTTACCCAAGCTTCTTAACCCTTTACAGGGTAAAAGGATTTTGGAGTCTCTGGCCAGGAGGGTTTTTATAGTACTGCACACAGGAGAGCTGTTACCCTTCCCTTTATAGTTATGACATATCCCCATGGATAAGCTGCTAGAGAGGAATATCACCCACTGAACTAGTTGGTGACATGAAGGAGTAGTCTCATATTACAGAGTATATGAGGCTGGGCAACTAATTGAAAGATGGTGATGGCAGGTGGAGAAGGCTACCACTATTGGCATTGCCCTGGCTGGAGATTCCTGGAATAATTCTCCAGGGCTTTCTCTGACCAGTGTAAGATCTCTTTGCACTGCATGAAGAGAGAGCACTTGAATAGTCACTGGGCCAGAGAGACTCAGTAGCCTGATGCCTCCAGCATTCACCTGGGAATCCCTGGTCCAGTGGGTAGTTAATTATTTAACAATGGGGAAGTGTTTAAACAGGGAACTAACATGACATTTGCAAACCCTGCCGCCCCACCAGCCAATTTATTTTTGGATAAAATGAAAATGAGGGACTCTGAGCTCAGCTGTTCACTTTGAGGGGAAGAGTAGAACTGACATTTTTTAGAGTCCTACGGCCAGATTTTTACAGCGATTTAGGAACATAAATGGATTTTTCAAAAACATCAGTTGAGCTTTAGGCACCTCGATGCTTTTGAACATCCCACTAGGTGCCTAAATACCTTAAAAATCTGGCCCTTCAGTGACTTATGCAAGATGGCACGGGGGTCTATAGCAGAGCACAGATACAAGCCCTGTTATCTAGCCACTTCATTACCCATAGTCTACTTAGATTTCAAGCTTTTTGGTGCAGAGATTTTTATCCCCCTATGTTTGTACAATCCTGGGACAAAGGGGCTCCATTCTCAGTTGACTCTTGGGAATAATCAGAACTAGAATGTGCTAATTTTATTTTTAAATTCTAATTTTATGCAACAAGCCCATCTGTACAAAAATGTAAAGAATAGGTAGGCTTGATAGAATTTTATTTGAATTGTTTTTATAATTTCAGTAGGTAACATTCATGTTTATTTTTATTTTTAGCTATTTAAATTTTCATGGTGGGGGAAAGTATTCAGGGTTAAGACTATGGGGGTCAGACAATAGTTATTTAATCATAGTTGATGGTCAGATTCAACAATTGTAATGCTTTATAACCATTAAAACACAAATGGTCAATATCACATGTCAAAATATATAAAGTAAATAGCTTTACATCAAACTGTAATAAATTCTCAAGAAGCATTTTTCTTTCTTTGCCTATCTAAATTTCAATTTTTATGGATGGAAATATCTTTGTTGGATTGTTTGTGTGCAGTGAAATCAGCATTTACTGACCTTTACTGATAAAAATCAATGCTTTCTAGCCTAAGAATAATTAAGTACAATTTCAGTACAACATATCAGAGGTCACTCCTCTGCCCGGAGGTCTCAGTGAAAGTTTTCAAGCGCTCACACCCATCACAACAACAACAAAAACATTTTAATAACTGGCACCCCTAATCTTTACCACAAACCAAGTATCAGTCCTAGAGTGGAGTGTGTGTGGCCAATCTACCTAACGTTCTGATCTGGCTCCCATCACATTCTATCTGATGAGCTCACAGTTAAAAATGTGCATGTTATTTTCAGGCTGAAATTGTCTAGCTTCAACTTTAAACCTCATCTATTTCAATGGGTGTTACGTGCTTTTAAAAACCCTACTAGGTGCCTAAATTCCTTTAAAAATTTGTCCCTAAGTGTAATTATTATCATTACCATTGATACTTGTGGTGCCCAGTTTATTTATAGAAGAAATGTACCATTTATTATTGTTATTATTGATGGCTGATTACATGTAGACTGTCTGTTTCTTAACTTTTAAACTTAAACTTCTAATGGCCTCCTCTTATTTTTAAGCAGTAGCATGCTACTCTAGCCATAGGCACCCTGCTGCATCTTTATGCACCTAAATCCTTTAAAAAATCTGGCTCAGAGAGACTAAATTCACGATCACAAGGGCTTTGAGGAAAGCAAAGAACCAAATGCAGGGTAGCACCTCAGCCACTGGACTCTTCCTCTGTAGCTGTCAGTAACCTCAGTGTGCCATCACTCTCCCTAGTGGAATTCCAGTTGCCAGCGTCAGGCTACCCAGAATGTGCTGCTCTCACTCATTCAAGCATGTCAATTTACCCCTATTTCAGTTGAACCTAATGGAATGAGATCAGATCATCTTAGCTCTCGCAAAAAGCTCTCCGTTTATTGGCAGTCTTTCTCCTCAGGGCTTTGTGTACTTCTTTGTTTCTCAGACTGTAGATGAGGGGGTTGACCAGAGGAGTCAGGACTGTGTAGAAGACAGAGAACACTTTGTTCAGGTCTCACAGTGTATTGGTGTCTGGGAGCATGTAGACAATCATGATGGTTCCATAGAAAATGGTCACCACAATGAGGTGAGAGGAGCAGGTGGAAAATGCCTTTTGCCTCCCCTTGGTGGATGGGATTTTCAGGATGGTGGTGATGATGCAAACGTAGGATGACAGGGTTAACAGAAATGGTGTCACTGTGAATATAAAGGCCATGATGAAAGTCAGAAGTTCAATGAGGGTGGTGTCACTGCAGGAGAGTTTTACAATTGGGGAGAAGTCACAAAAGAAATGGGGAATTTCATTGGAGTGGCAAAAAGTTAATTGTGATGCCAAAAATATCACTAAGCAATTGGCCAAGAAAGCACTTATCCAAGAACTAGCCATTAGCTGAAGGCAAAATTTGCTGTTCATAAGGGCTGCATAATGCAGGGGGTTACAAATTGCTAAATACCGGTCATAAGACATTATGGCAAGGAGATAGCTTTCTGTAGCTGCCAGAGAACCAAAGAAATAAAATTGTGTGATGCAACCACTAACAGAAATGGTTCTGTCTCCAGTCAGGAGACTGGCCAGCACCCTGGGCAGGATAGTGGAGGTGTAGCAGGTCTCCAAGCAGGACAAGTTCCCCAGGAAGAAGTACATGGGTGTGTGAAGGTGCTGATCAGCCACAACTAACACAACAATGAGGATGTTCCCCCCCATGGTCGCAATGTAGATCACTAGAAACAGCAGTAAGAGAAGAAAGTGCAGTTCCTGGAGGTTCCCAAATCCCAGGAGGATGAATTCTGTGATGGATGTTTGATTTCCCAAATCTGCATTTGCCATGGGTTGTATCTAGAGAAAATCCAACAAAACCTGGAGGAGAACATGGACAATATATATATTTAAAGTTTAATGGAGCCAGTTAGAGACTGGAATTCCCATTATATGGGAAATTCTGAAATTTCAAAACATTTTTTTTCCAAATTGGTATTAAATATTAAATTTCCCATGGAACAAAGATTCTGAAAATTTTGGATTTGGAAACATAAAAATGTTTTATTTTGATAATATTGATTCATTTTATTTTGATAATGTCCAAACATTTCACTGAGATAAGGTAACACTGTTGCCTTTTGATAATGTGGTATTATTTTGTTTAGACTCTCCTATTATATTAAAATATTAAATATAATATTGTATGGATAATATTAAATATAATATATAAATACAATAGAATATTAACATGACTATTTTAATATAACATAAAACTCAAAACAAAATGAATTGAAATGATAAAGCAGTCATGGTCAAACCGCAGCTCGTGAGTCACATGCGACTCTTGTACAGGTAAAGTGCAGCTCACAGATTTCCCCCCCGACCCATTCTCCGCCTACCAGACAAAGGGAAGGGAGAGCTTCTGCCCTGTGGGGGTTTACCCACAGGAGGTACTGAGGCTCAGGGCACACCTGCTGGGCTCAGGGCTTCAGAAGGAGTGGGGCCTAAGCCCCGGCAGGTGCACCCCACGGGGCACAAGCCCAGAGCCCTGACAGGCATGGTTCTCGAACTTCTGAAGATTATTATATATGACTCAAAGGGTCAGAAAGTTTGGCCACTCCTGTGATAAAATAAAAATGAAATGCTTTGACTTTTCTTCCTTAGAAAATGTTGACAAAATTGACTCCTTCTTGTAAAACCTTTTGATTTGTCCATTGAAAAATGCTCCACCAACATTTTATTTGCCTAGCTGTAAAATTTAGTACATTTGTAATGGAGTTGGAGCTGCCTTGTAAGAATTGATGGATACTGTATGTTGACCTGGTGATTGAGATGTTTTCTGTGGGTATGTCTACACAGCCCATGGCAGTGAGCCACCCAGCTTGAGTCAACAGACTTGGCTTGCTGGGCTCAAACTTCTGCACTAAAAATAGCTGGGTAGACATTCTGACATGGGTTCTGAAGCCTAGGGAGTGTGGTGGGCTCCAGAACCTGAGCCACAAGTGGAAATCACTATCTAAACAGATATTTTTAGTGTGGTAGCTCACGTCCCGCTAGCCTGAGTCTGTTGACCCAGGCTAGGATGCTCACTGCAATGGACAGTGTATGAATAAATTGGTTCAACTCAATAGGACTTTGTCTGGAATACAGGCAGGAAGGAAGAGATGACTCCAGATATCCTCCTATCAACTGACGCAAGAGCAATTAAGGGACAAGGCTGGAACCATTGGCTAGGATTGTAGCTCCATCTCCTGCTGAGGTTACAGAACTGGTTTGTCTAGTCCTGGTCTATCCCTAAAACTTAGGTCAACCTAATTTCATGCCCCATGTAATGCAGTTAAGTCAGCCTAACTCCCACTGTAGGTGCAGCTAGGTCAACGGAAAAATTCCTGTGTCAAGTAGCTACTCCCTCTTGAGGGGGTGAATTGATTACAGCAATGGAAAATCCTTTTTAGTAGCTTTAGCAAGTGTCTATACTATAGTGATGCTGCTGTACTACTTGCATTGTAAACATACCCTTAAAAACAACCCAGGACAGGCCAAGCACAGAAACAACAAGAACGACACACATCTGGCAAGATTTCAAGGGACACTCAAGAAAGAAGCAGTAGTTGCTTGGGGGAACCAGAGTGAGACACAGGAACCTGCTGGGGGTATCTGAAGAAGCTAGGCCAGACTAGGTTGTCATCATGGCAAGGTATGGCTTGAAGGGAGAGAGACAATTTCATAGAGTTTAAGGCCAGAAGGGACCATCAGGTCATTTAGTCTGATCTCTTGTATATCACAGGCCACCACATTTCACCCAGCTACCTCTCATTGAATCCAAAGTATTTCAGCCTTCAGGAGACTAAACCATTGTGTGCCACAGGCAGAGAACAGGGGGGACCAAGGTGCCACCAATGCCTGAGGCCCCTGTGACTGCAGGGAATTGTTTAGATGAGATATGCTCAGCCCAGCCTATGCAGAGGAAGGCAGAAAAAACCCATGGTCCCAGCCAATCTTAGTATAGAGGCAAGATCCCTTCCCTACTTCTACTTAACATTCTCCTGTTTATATATCCAGGGCTGGCTCTAGGCACCAGTGCTCCAAGCATGTGCTTGGGGCAGAACTTTCCAAAGGGCGGCACTCCAGCCCCCCCTTTTTTTCCCCTTGGGGCGCAAAAAGCCAGGAGCCAGCCCTGAACCAAGATGTTCCCTGTCAGCTGAGGCTTTCAGGCTGAGCTGGAAGTGATGCTGCAGTTGCTAGATGGCGTTCATGGCAGCCTGAGTCGCACAGGCTGGACTGCAGTTCTGGCTGCCCGGCCACTGGAGAGCCGGAGCATCATCCCCCGGAGCTGAGCCCGGGCTGCGGTGGCGAGAGGGGCTCAGCTCCGGGGGATGATGCTCTGGCTCTCCAGGGGCCAGGCAGCCTGAACTGCAGCCCAGCCTGGGTGTGAGGAGCCAGGGAGGGAGGGAAGTGGGGCCTGGGATGCAGGGAGGGGGGAGGGGTCCTGCTGCCGCTGCTGCTCTGATTCTCCCCAGGGCGGTGTGGCGTTTCCCCACCCGAGTGGGGCTGTGCAGGGCGCTGCCGGGCTAGGCAGGGAGCGTGGATCCCAGCTTGCGTGCAGAGAGGGTGAGTGACTGGGCAGCCCGAGCTGCCAAGGAGCTGCCGCCACCCCCTCCTGCCCTGGACCCAGCCCGCCGCACACCTCCCCTGCCTCAGCCCCGCGCTGCCTGCCCTGGGTGGGGAGAGGCAGAGCCCGGCTCCAAGCAGGGCAGCGGGGGATACTGCCCTGCCGGGGGACCCCCGCGGCTCAGGCACCTGGGGGTCAGTCTCCGTCCTCTCGGCTCTGCCTGCATGGGTCTGGGGAAGCAGCTGTAAGCACCTGCCTCTCTCAACCCTTGCACCCCCATCCCGCTCGCAGCCCCTCCACTTGTACCTCCCCCATCGCTCCTTCGCCGCACCCCTTCCCCTTGTACTCTCCCTTCACCCGCATCTCTCCCCTTGTACCCTCCCCCAGCCCTCTCCTCCCACACCTCCACCCTTCCCCTACACCTCTACACCCGCTCCTCTGCCTGAACCCTCTTTACTAGCTCCCCATCCCTTTCTGGGTACAAGGTTTGAGGGTTACTCCCTATGCCTTCCATGTGCATTTGGAGTACTAAAGATGAGGTTGCGGGGGCAAGATTTATACTAAAGTTAAATAAAAATAGGAAAAACGGTTTGATCCCCACTGCAAGTGTAAATGGGGATTGCTGTGGTGAACAAGGAGGTCATGTTTGGGGGGGGGAGCTCAGGGCTGGGGCAGCAGGGGGTGCGGGTGGGGGGGAAGAGAGAGCCCAGGGCTGAAGCGTCAGGGGGTGGGGAGGGGGAAGAGCCCAGGGCTGGGGTGGTGGGCAGCCAAATTTTTTTTTTTGCTTGGGGCGGCAAAAAATCTAGAGCTGGCCCTGTATATATCCCAGGGTCATGTTAGCCCTTTTTGCCACTGCATCACCATGAGAGCTCATGTTGAGGTGATTTATCTACAATAATAATTAGTCCTTCTCTGATTCACTGCTTTCAAAGACTGTCTCCCATCCCTAGGTATAGCATGCATTCTTGCTTCATAAATGTATGACCTGGCATTTGGATGTATTAGAACATCTTTTGTTGGATTGTGACTTTTTAACCAGGCAAAGCAGTCCACTTATTACCCCAGTGATCTTTGTGTCTTTTGCAAGCCTCCCAGCCAAGATTTTATATCACCATCAATTGGGTGGATACAAATACTGAATACCATTGGACCAAGAACCATTCCTTGGGGGACCCCATTGGAAAAAGCTCTGTTCATTGATATCTCCCCAGTAACAACTACTTTCTGAGATCTGTCAGTGAATCTGTTTTTAATCCATCTAATATGTGTCCTCTTAGTTCCCTATAATGCTAGTTCTTTAATCAAAATGTCATGTGGTACTAGGTCAAATGTCTTGGAGAAATCCAAATAAACAATATCAGCACAGCTACCTTTATTGATCAGACCTGCAATCCTGTTGAAAAAGGTGACAGGTTTGTTTGACAAGACCTACTTTCCATGAAACCATGCTGCTTTCGATAGGAGGAGGGAAAGCTCAGTGGTTTGAGCATTGGCCTCCTAAACCCAGGGTTGTAAGTTCAATCCTTGAAGGGACCACTTAGGGATTTGGGGCAAAATCAGTACTTGGTCCTGCTAGTGAAGGCAGGGGGCTGGACTCAATGATCTTTCAAGGTCCCTTCTGGTTCTTGGAGATAGGATGTCTCCATTAATTTATTTATTTTATGACTGACATGCATGCAGGCTGTTTGTTGGCTTAAAATCCTTTTTCTCTAAACATTTTGTTCCATCTGCTAAGTGATCAGTACATTGGTTTTAAGAATGCTGTTTGGTAATTATATGCCACTGGTCGCAGCCTCCCAAAGGTGCGGAACACTTTCAGACCAGTGGAGTAAACACGGTGGCTACCTGGTGTACTGAAGCCTAGGACCTTGTAACAGTGTGAGAAATTTGCAAAATTTCAAGCTAAGAGAGGTAACTGCACAACACCTGCGACTTGAGGGTGTGCACTCAGACAAACCAGAACATGAATGGCAGCTAGCCTTGTGGCTGTGACAGCAAAGTCAGACATTCATGTTATACATGCCTTCTTTTTTTTTTTAAATTCTCCACCTGGTGGTTACTAGATAAACGGTTGGGTGGGGAATGTAACCCAAAGGGTTAGTTGGCAGAAATCTCAATTCCTGAAAGAGACTTTTGATCTCCTCTAATTGCAGATTTTAAAAAAAATCATTCTACATGGAAACCAGATTCATGGTATGACAAATCAGGCTAGGGACTCAGATGCTGTAATGAGCCAGGCTATGTAAGTGTTACATGTTTCATGGAAACAGTTGCAAAGTGGAAGTCATTTGCAATGTACAATAACAACATTGTCCTGGTCTTGACAATGCTGCATATTCTTGAACACCATCTACTGGCCCCTTATATATTAACTAACTATGCACTACATAGCTGAGATGCAGACCTTTCTGTTTCATAGACCATACTTCTAATAATAGGTATCTAGACAGACAAATTCAGTGAAATCACTAATAGATAAAAATTGCATCACAGTAAGGGTTGTTCATTTAAAAAAATGTAATAAATTGGTCATCTTTTTCACCTGCATGAAATTTTCATACCTTAGAAAGATATTTGAAATTATCATTACATGTATAGTGTGTTGTTTTTTTTGCTTGTTTGTTATGGTTTCCACAACTCTATCTATCTATCTATCTATCTATTACAACATTTCTCAATACGCCAGTGAGGCAGAACCCACCCTGAAGGATAAAATCTAGCACTGAGCAGGGAGGATGGAAGATCAGCTGTCAGGTCTTGTCCACCTGCAATTCTGATGTAAGTGAAAAGTGTAACGAACATAGATTTACCTCTATGATGGGTCTATTTCTAGCTG
Organism: Trachemys scripta elegans; assembly: GCF_013100865.1. NCBI lineage: Eukaryota > Metazoa > Chordata > Testudines > Emydidae > Trachemys > Trachemys scripta. Next base: position 37,819,613 of record NC_048309.1, read on the forward strand.
GAATCATGTAACGTGACCCCTTCGCTCTGCATTTCAGGACGAGGATACAGGTTCTCCAGTCAATCTTCTAACACCGTCTCTTCATATACTCCGTTTCCTTCACTAAAGGGACTGTCAGTTGCCAGTCAGGATGCCCTGATTCTGGTGCCCTTCTTGGTGCTGTACATTGTGCCTTGTTTAAAAGTGACAGCCTCTGTGGGCTCATTATTTATCCTTCATGCAGAATCGTGAAATCTCCTGGCCATTTCTGCAGATGGGAATTTTCAATTAATGTCAAGGGAATGTTTAGAGAGATAATGTGGGGGAGGTGATATATTTTATTGGACAATATTTCATTGGTGAGAGAGACAAGCTTTTAAAAAAGTTTAGACACTGTTAAGAGAGTCAAACTTTTAACCTCAACAGGAAATAAATGGGGAGAGGAGAATGTCTAACCTCAAGGAAATCTCTTCCTCTCTGTCTATGTCTTTCTTTCTCTCACTCGTCATGAGAGATACCCCATCCGTTCAAAACAGGCTGTCTTTCTGACAGAACTGCTCATAAGGAAGTTATGGGCTTGAGGGAGGCTCAGTGGGTAAAGTTTTTTGCCCTGTGTTATGAAAAGGGTCCAACTCAATGGTCACAATGAACCCTTCTAGCCTTAAAGTCAATTAATCCTTTAAACCAACATGTGTGTATGTCTGTTTGCCCCATAATTACCCAAAGGATAATTACCCAAGCTTTTTGGAAGAATGAGAATATGTATGTGTTTTTAACTGCAAAATAAACTGTGATAGTTATTCCCTCTTCACTTTAAACTGTTCTATTAGGTAAAACAGGGCCAGAGTCACAAAGGGAGTTAGGAACCTAGCTGACTCTTCAGGGTGCCCAACTCCCAGAATCAGGCACCAAAATTCAAGATTCACAAAAACCTCGATTGTGCTGCCAAACCCTCCAGGCACTTAAACTCACCTGGCACCTAAATTTTCACTGCCAAAGTTCCCTGCTCACCTGTCCTTCTGCCTCTGTGCACGTGTGTTGGTGCTGCATGCCAGGTGTCTGGCTGCCTAAGCCCCAGCGTGATCCACAAAGCAGGGCAATATAGGTATTCCTCTGCCTAATTTGCCTGTGGGACCACAGGCACTAACTTTTCTTTTTGCCAGTGTGTGCTTCTCTCTGCCCACTTCCTCCCCTGTGCGAGCACTAAGAGCGGCATTGGAGGGAAGAGGCAGAACGGGGGTGGGGCCTTGGGGTGGAGTGCAGGTGGGACCTCTGGGGTGAAGAGGCTGAGTGGGGGTGGAGAGGGACTTTTTCCTAATATCCAACCTAAACCTCCCTCACTACAACTGGAGACCATTACTCCTTGTTCTGTCATCTGCTACCACTGAGAACAGTCTAGATCCATCCTCTTTGAAACCCCCTTTCAGGCCACTGAAAGCATCTATCAAATCTCCCCTCATTCTTCTCTTCTGCAGTCTAAACAATCCCAGTTCCTGCAGCCTCTCCTCATAAGTCATGTGCTCCAGCCCCTAATCATTTTTGTTCCCCTCCGCTGGACTCTTTCCAATTTTTCCACATCCTTCTTGTAGTGTGGGGCCCAAAACTGGACACAGTACTCCAGATGAGTCCTCACCAATGTCGAAAAGAGGGGAATGATCATGTCCCTCGATCTGCTGGCAATGCCCCTACTTATAGAGCCCAAAATGTCGTTAGTCTTTTTGGCAACAAGGGCTCACTGTGGACTCATATACAGCTTCTCGTCCACTGTAACCCCTAGGTCCTTTTCTACAGAACTGAATCCTAGCCATTCGGTCCCTAGTCTGTAACAGTGAATGGGATTTTTCCGTCCTCAGTGCAGGACTCTGCACTTGTCCTCGTTGAACCTCATCAGGTTTCTTTTGACCCAATCCTCTAATTTGTCTAGGTCCCTCTGTATCCTATCTCTACCCTCCAGCGTATCTACCACTCCTCCAAGTTTAGTGTCATCTGCAAACTTGCTGAGAGTGCAGTCCACGCCATCCTCCAGATCATTAATGAAGTTATTGAGCAAAACTGGCCCTAGGACGAACCCTTGGAGCACTCCGCTTGAAACCAGCTGCTAACTAGACATGGAGCCACTGATCACTACCCGTTGAGCCCGACGATCTAGCCAGCTTTCTATCCACCTTATAGTCCATTCATACAACCCATACTTCTTTAACTTGCTGGCAAGAATACTGTGGGAGACTGTATTACAAACTTTGCTAAAGTCAAGGAATAACACATCCACTGCATCCACAGACCCAGTTATCTCCTCATAGAAGGCAATTATGTTAGTCAGGCATGACTTGCCCTTGGTGAATCCATGCTGACTGTTCCTGATCACTTTCCTCTCCTCTAAGTGTTTCATAATTAATTCCTTGAGGACCTGCTCCATGATTTTTTCAGGGACTGAGGTGAGGCTGACTGGCCTGTAATTCCCCGGATCCTCCTTCTTCCCTTTTTTAAAGATGGGCACTACATTAGCCTTTTTCCAGTCATCCAGGACCTCCCCCAATCGCCATGAGTTTTCAAAGATAATGGCCAATGGCTCTGCAATCACATCCGCCAACTCCTTTAGCACCCTCAGATGCAGCGCATCCAGCCCCATGGACCTATGCTCGTCCAGTTTTTCTAAATAGTCCCAAACCACTTCTTTCTCCACAGAGGGCTGGTCACCTTCTCCCCATACTGTGCTGCCCAGTGAAGCAGCCTGGGAGCTGACCTTGTTTGTGAAGACAGAGGCAAAAAATGCATTGAGTATATTAGCTTTTTCCACATCCTCTGTCACTAGGTTGCCTCCCTCATTCAGTAAGGGGTCCACACTTTCCTTGACTTTCTTCTTGTTGCTAACATACCTGAAGAAACCCTTCTTGTTACTTTTAACATCTCTTGCTAACTGCAACTCCAAGTGTGATTTGGCCTTCCTGATTTCACTCCTGCATGCCTGAGCAATATTTTATACTCCTCCCTGGTCATTTGTCCAATCTTCCACTTCTTGTAAGCTTCTTTTTTGTGCTTAAGATCAGCAAGGATTTCACTGTTAAGCCAAGCTGCCTGCCATATTTACTGTTCTTTCTACACATCAGAATGTTTTTTTTTCCTGCAACCTCAATAAGGATTTTTTAAAATACAGCCAGCTCTCCTGGACTCCTTTCCCCCTCATATTATTCTCCCAGATTCCTTTGTTTTTTTTTCCCCTGACAGCTGGAAATGTGTCCTTCGGCATGTCATCAACACCTGAAAGCAGACTTTCAGTGATTAGAAGGAGGAGAAAGAGAACGCGGGAGGACATGTTCACTGAGATAATGAGCCCCCCAGACATCGCCAACACACACTTATTAACCTCCTGGCTCCAGTCTGTACCCGCTGCATTCCACTCCTGCCCCATCACAGTCCAGCCCTGCGGACTCCCAGTACCCACTGCATTCAACACCCATCCCTCTACACTTTAGCCCTGCTGAAGTACAGTACCCGCTGCACTATACTCCAAAGGACAAGGTTGCATATGATACCTGGACATACACCAATCTGTATCCTTCATGGGACCCCACCTCCTCCAGGGACCCTCCCTTCCCACATCCCCCATAATGCTGATGTGGTTTTTTTGTTTGGCCTGGTCCACACTAACTCCCAACTTCGGACTAAGGTACGCAAATTCAGCTACGTTAATAACGTAGCTGAATTTGAAGTACCTTAGTCCGAACTTACCGTGGGTCCAGACGCGGCAGGCAGGCTCCCATGTCGATGCCACATACTCCTCTCGCTGAGCTGGAGTACCGGCATCGACGGCAAGCATTTCCAGGATCGATCGCAGAAGATCGATCACTTACATCCGGACCAGGAAGTAAGCATAGACATACCCTTTGTCTCTCTTCTTCTCTTGTTGTTTTTAAATTTAAAAAAATGGTTTTAGTTTGAGAGCAATCTTTATTCCATTAATTGAAATCAAATATAGCCCTGCAAAGCAACAGGCAATTTTCTTAAACCTTCACAGTGCATCGTCTATACCAATCACAATCACCTCCTAGCATTACAAGTACTGCATTCCTGAGCATAGCAACAAATTGCTGCCTCAATGCATCCCTGATCTTTATGGCCCCACACTGTACCCCTCTAAAAGCCCTGGTCTCTGGATGTTCAAATTCAGCCTCCAGGTCCTGAGACTCAGCAGTCCAGCCCTTAGTGAAGCTTTCAACCTCCCTTTCACAAATATTATGGAGAGTAGAGCACGCAGCTATAAGCATAGGAATATTATCATCAGCCAGGACCAGCCTCCTGTATAGGCAGCGCCAGCAGGACTTTAAACGGCCAGAAGCACACTCAACAGTCATACTGCACTTGCTCAGCCTGTTGTTGAACTGCTCCTTGCTGCTGTCATGGTTCCCCGTGTATGCCTTCTGTCAAGGTTCCTTCCCCACTCTGAACTTTAGGGTACAGATGTGGGGGACCTGCATGAGAAGCTCTAAGCTGAATTAACAGCTTAGATCTGGTCTGGCTGCCACCACTCCCAAGCACTAATTCCCTTCCCTGGGTAGCCTTGAGAGACTCTTCACCAATTCCCTAGTGAACACTGATCCAAAACCCCTTGGATCTTAAAACAAGGAGAAATTAACCATCCCCCCTCCTTCCTCCCACCAACTGCTGGTGGATCCAGATCCAACCCCCTTGGATCTAAAAAAACAAGGAAAAATTAATCAGGTATTAAGAAAAAGGCTTTTAATTAAAGAAAAGAAAAGAAAAGAAAAGAAAAGAAAAGAAAAGAAAAGAAAAGAAAAGAAAAGAAAAGAAAACCCTCTGGGAGAGATTAGCATACCAGCTATTCTCACAGACAACAGATTCTAAACACAGAGGATGTTCCCCTGGGCAAAAACTTAGTCAAAAATACCCAAATACCCAATTTGATTATTCCTCTAATTGCACAAGACAGGTTACAAAGAAATAAACATAAACCTATTTATTTCCTCCACTAATACTCACTACTTAATAACGGGCTGAATTCTGGAGCTTTCCCACTCCAGTCAAAAGTGAAACTCAACCAGACAAAGGGAACTTCCCTCCTTCCCTTTGAACCATCTTGTCCTCCCATTGGTGCCTCTGGTCAGGTGTCAGCTAGGCTAGGTGAACTTCTTAACCCTTTACAGGTAAAAGAGGCATTACCCCTTAACTATCTGTTTATGACACCTTCATAAGCCATGACATCACAATGGGCATTTCGACTTCCCCTATGGTGATCTTCTGGTTTGGGAAGCAAGTCCCTGCTTGCAGCTTCCTGAACAGTCCAGTGTTCCGAAAGATGCATGCATCATGCACCTTTTTGGACCAGCCTGCATTAATGGCCATGGAACGCCCATGGTGATCCACAAGCACCTGGAGAACCATAGAGAAATACCCTTTCCGTTTAATGTACTAGGTGGCTAGGAGGTCTGGTGCCAGAATTGGAATATGTGTGCCATCTGTCACCCCTCCACAGTTAGGTAAGCCCATTTGTGCAAAGCCATCCACAACATCATGCTCGTTGCCCAGAGTCATGGTCTTTCACAGCAGGATGCAAGTAATGGCCCTGCACACTTCTGCCCAACAGTCGACTTTGCCACTCCGAACTGGTTAGCAACAGATCGGTAGCAGTCTGGAGTAGCCAGCTTCCACAGTGCAATCACCATGCACTTCTCCAATGGCAGGGCAGCTCTCATTCTTGTGTCCTTGAGCCGCAGGGCTGGGGTGAGCTCATCACACAGTACCATGAATGTGGCTTTCCTAATCAGAAAGTTCTGCAGTAACTGCTTGTCATCCCAGATGCGCATGACAATGTGATCCCACCACTCAGTGCGTGTTTCCCAAGCCCAAAAGCAGCATTCCACTGTGGTCATAGCTAATATGTGTGGTGAGATCAATGTCACACTCCTCTTGCCTTTGTAGTTTAAGGAATAACTCCATGGCCACTCATGGCATATTAGTGAGAGTAAGCAACATATTGGTCAACAGTGTGGGATCCATTCCTGCAGACTGAAGAGGTAAAGTATGCACTGCACAAACCGTTGAAATATGGTGCCAAATGCAGACAGAAGCACAGGGATTGCTGTAATGCAAAGCACTGCATCATGTGGCATTGGGACAGGACCCAGGATGCCCTGCGACCCCCTCCGCCTTCCCACAACTCTTAGCGGCAGAAAAGGAAGAGATGCTCTGTGGGATAGCTGCCCAGAGTGCACCACTCTGAATACTGATGCAAGCGCCACTAGTGTGAACACGCTATTGAGCAGGAAGCTGACAGTGTGAACACACAACACCTGTTTCCTGTCAGTGCTCTTTGAGCGGTGATGTAACTGCCGACAATGTAACTCTGCCAGTGTAGACATACTCTCAGTTGCACAAGACCACACCAGGGGAATTGCTCAGCCTAGTGACTCAGCAAAGCCCACCATGTCTGGGTAAGTGTCTTCTAGGCACATGGCCTAAGGATATAAAATAGGAGACTGTGGCAGCATACTTTTGCCTTTCTCATCCCCCACCTATGCTGGAAGCAACTGGAATGCCAAGAAGACAAAGTCATCCGAGGAGACTGGTCCAGGATTAAGGGAAAGCCTGTGTATTAAGAACTGTAACATCCAGTGGAGGAGAAAATTGCTGATGTAAATACTGCCTAGTGTAATAAGGTTTAAGATTTAGATTGTATGTTTATCTTTTATTTTCTTTGGTAACTTACTTTTATCTTTTATGCCTACCACTTATAATAACTTAAAACCTATCTTTCTGTAGCTAATGAATCTGTTTTATACTTTTCTTAAAACAGTGTATTTTGCTTGAAGTGCTTGGGAAATCTCAGCTCAGTTTACATGGTTGGTTCATGTCCTCTCCACACTGAGGAAGGGATGGACTGGGTAATAAACTTACACTGGTCAGGCTTCTGACCAGGACAAGATGGTATAGAATCATAGAAGATTAGGGTTGGAAGAGACCTCAGGATGTCATCTAGTCCAACCCCCTGCTCAACGCTGGCCCAACCCAACTAGTCCAGGGATGCAAGGCTGGGGAGCTGGAGGGAACTGGCTGGAGCCTCTCTATTGTTAGTTCATGAGTGTGCTGGGAGAAACATTCATATAACTCAGTTGGGTATGTCCCTGCCTGTGGATGTCTGTGTAAGTGGAGCACCTGCCAGAGGTTTTATTCCTGGGAGATTCACACCAAAAAAATAAAAATTCTGCACACAATATTTTAAAAATCTGCAAAATTCTGCGTATTTTAGTTGTCAAAATAACACAACATAAACACACCAGTTTCAATTATTTTGGTGATTTATTTCAACATACCTGTCAGCAAGTATGTCTGTAACAATACAGACAAAAAAACAAAACAAAACAGGAATATTTTTTTGACAAATAGAGTCCTTATTAGGCATTTTAGTACAGAACTCTGAGTAATTCATTTAAACTATAGAAACCTATATCCCGCACCCCTCAGAAGCAATGCAAAGGCTTGTGGTAGTTAGAGGTAATGGAGGAGCTAAGGGAGCGGGAAGGAGTCTGGGAGTGAATCTGGAGGGTTGATGTCTGTGTGTGGGAGAAGTATGGAACAGTTTCTTTTTGGGGGGATCTTTAGAGAGTTGGAGAGCCTCTCCCATGCAGGCCTTGGTAGACCCAAGCCTCTCCCTTTCAGTCAGGCACATCTGCCATTGTACCCATGTGGCCCAGAGCCTCCTACCACCTGCACCCATGTGGCTTACAGCCCTCCCTCCCATTCAGCCCCTAGCTCAATGCTGTCCCCCCACTAGCTCCTACACCCATGCCCCAGTCTGTCCCCCACACTAGCCCTTCTGAACACCAGTCTGTGACCCTCTCAGCAGCCCCCTTGTACTCCACTGTGCCTTAACCTGGTTCCACCTGCAGGCTTCTGTAAGGAATGCAGCTGGCTGCTAGCTGTTACAGCTGGTCAGCCAGCTGTTCTAGTGCCACAGCGGCCGCCTCTGGTGGGCACAAGAGGGAACTACAGCACTTCTTGGGCAGAATGTATTTTCTGTGGGAAGGCACAATCTCCCTGGCATGTATGCTGAAGGGAACGAAGAGGCATGGAAAAGTTAATATTTGGTTTATTTTTAGATAATGTTAGTAAAGTCAAACATCTAATCTCAAAGGGAAAGTCCTGGAAAGGGAAGAACCTTCTAATCCTGAAACAGATCTCTCCGTTTGTTGGGTGAATGCCATGTTAACAGTGAAGATATAACTCACTAATGCTAGAGATAAAGTTTATGGCTGAGATTGTCAGGACTGCCTAAGTGTTTAAAACTCAGAGTTCCCATCCAATTCACTTAGGCATCTTTGAAAATCTCAGCAGAGTTAGTTGATGCTATATTTTTCTCCAACCAAATCTCCTGATGCCTTCAATAGGAACCACATATGTACCTAGTCCCCATCCAATAACATTAGATAATCAGTTTAAGTAATATTTAAAAACATGTCTAAGTGATTTAGAAGCCTAAATCCATTTTTTTCAGAAGTGTCTTAGTTCCTATGGCTTAGCAGCCTGAATCCCACAGAATGTCAGTGGGACCTATGCTCCTAAGTCACTTTTGAAATTCACTTAAGTGCTTTTGAAAATGTTACTCTTAGCTCAGTGGTGGGCAAACTTTTTGGCCCAAGAGCTACATCTGGGTGGGGAAATTGCATGAATGTAGGGCTGGGGCAGGGGGTTGGCATGCGGGAGGGAGTGTGGGGCAGGGGAGGGGGTGTGGTATGCAGAAAGGGGCTCAGGGCAAGGGGTTGGGGGCTCCGGGCAGAGGGTTGGGGTGCAGGAGGGGTACAGGGTGCAGCAGGGGGCTCAGGGCAGGGGGTGGGGGCTCAGGGCAGGGGGCTGGGGTGCAGAAGGGGGCTCAGGGCAGGGGCTTGGGGTGCAGAAGGGGGTGTGGCATGCGGGAGGGGTGCGGGGTGTGGGCTCCGGCCTGGCATCGCTTACCTTGAGCAGCTCCGGGGTGGCAGCGGTGCGCAGCGGGTCTAAGGCCAGCTCCCTGCCTGCCCTGGCTCTGCACCGCTCCCGGAAGCGGCCGGCACCACGTCCCTGCAGCCCCTGGGGGGGCAGAGGGCTCCCCTTTCCCGGCCAATGGGAGCTGCAGGGAGCAGTGCCTGCAGGCAAGGGCTGTGCGCGGAGCCCTCTGCCCCCCCGCCCCTTCTCCCAGGGGCCACAGGGACGTGGTGCCAGCCACTTCCGGGAGCGGCGCAGGGCCAGGCCAGGGAGCCTGCCTTATCCCCGCTATGCCATGGGGGCAATCCCGCGGGCTGGATCCAAAGCCCCGACAGGCCATAGTTTGCCCACCCCTGCCTTAGCTGAAGGCCTCTTGGTCAGTCATTTCTGAAAAAAGCAAATGCAGGTTGTTGCTCAGCCAAAATGCAGGTGCAACAAGATGCTTTACATATTTAGGCAGGGATTTTAAAAGGGTATAATGCACACAATAAGCACCCAACTCCCACTAAATTGCTGTGAGAATTTGGCACCTAATTCCTGTAGGCTTCTTGGAAAAGCCCAGAGCAATCAAGAGTTGAGGCCAGAGACCTGAGATTATAAAAGTGCAAGTGGTTTCTTCCCAAATTCCTAAAAAGGTTTCAGGCTCACATGGATCTTCAGTGCCACTGAAATTATACAAGTGAGATAATCTTGTACCAGAACTACATGCCCCTTATTGGTCTACCGGAGTGTATGATAGCCAATAGGACAGTATTGATTCTATTCTACAGAGGACAGTGTTATACATTCATGCTAGCCAGTTCATTTTCACACTTGGGTACTGTCAATATAATCTTTTCATTTGTGTCTCAAAGTCCATGACAGGAGCTGGCTCCTACAGCTTGAGGAGAAAAGAGCCCGTAGGAAGCAAGCAGCTCCCAACCAAGGTACATACATTTGCAATAACTGCCAAAGATCATGCAAATATTGGATTGGCCTTGTCAAGGCTGTATCCCCACTTTGAACTTTAGGGTACAAATGTAGGGGCCTGCATGAAAACTTCTAAGCTTAACTACCAGCTTAGCTCTGGTTCCGCTGCCACCATTTCAATGGATTCCCTTCCTGGGAAGCCTTGAAAAACCTTCACCAATTCCCTGGTGAATACAGATCCAAACCCCTTGGATCTTAAAACAAGGAGAAATTAACCATTCCCCCTCCTTCCTCCCACCAACTCCTGGTGAATACAGTTCCAACCCCCCTGGGATCTAAAACAAGGAGAAATTAACCATCCCCCCTCCTTCCTCCCACCAACTCCTGGTGAATCAAGATCCAAACCCCTTGGATCTTAAAACAAGGAAAAATCAATCAGGTTCTTAAAAAGAAGGCTTTTAATTAAAGAAAAAGGTAAAAATCATCTCTGTAAAATCAGTATGGAAATTAACCTTACAGGGTAATCAAACTTAAAGAGCTCAGAGGACTCCCCTCTAGTCTTAGGTTCAAAGTACAGCAAACAAAGATAAACACTCTAGTAAAAGGTACATTTACAAGTTGAGAAAACAAAGGAAAACTAACACGCCTTGCCTGGCTATTTACTTACAAGTTAGAAATAGGAGAGACTTGTTTAGAAAGATGTGGAGAACCTGGATTGATGTCTGGTCCCTCTCAGTCCCGAGAGCGAACACACTCCCAAACAAAGAACACAAACAAAAGCCTTCCCCCCCCCAAGATTTGAAAGTATCTTGTCCCCTTATTGGTCCTTTAGGTCAGATGCCAGCCAGGTTACCTGAGCTTCTTAACCCTTTACAGGGAAAAGGATTTTGGAGTCTCTGGCCAGGAAGGATTTTATAGTACTGTACACAGGACAGCTGTTACCCTTCCCTTTATAGTTATGACAGGCCTATTTAGTCATGAGACATTGCAAGCCATCAACATCATAGGCTTCAATTCCCATCATCTCTAGCAGACGAAAGGATGCCAACTTCCAGTATTATATATTCTGCAACTTGATTCCAAAACCTGTGCTTTTTCAGCATGAAGTTTTTTTTAATATTCCGCCTCTTCTTCACCTGAAGGAAATGTTTGTTCCAGCCTTTACGAAAGAATAAAACTATCCATTTATTTCTGAATGCAAAACAAACTAGAAGATTGTTATTCCCCAGCCTCTTCTAGCATAATTAGTTCCCTAAATGTTTAATAAGGTCTCATTCCAATTTATCACCAACTGAATAATTCTGTGTCTCCGCAGCTTTGTTCTTCATAATGTCAAATATTTGTCTCACATAATTGCATTATTAAAAATATATTTCTTTTTTGTTCTGTTGTGTTTGTAATTAATCTCTGGGGGAAATATTGTAGATAGGGATGAAATCCCATTGCTTAACTCTTTGAAGGACACTTGTCTAAATTGAAGACTGAGTCTGATATAGGGATAGACATTAATCTTTACACAGCTTGGCTTAAATTGTTAATTCCAAGTTTATCGATTTTTATGTGCTTAAACAGTATTTTTTTAACTGAAATCACTTGTTTAATAATTATTACTGTCCATTTGCCATTTCCTATGATCAACTGCCACATAGAGATCATTAGAAAGGATACATCAGATATTGGCCATATTAATCTTGGCTGCTTGCTACTAACCATTATACATGTAACCCTTCTGCCCCTCTGAGTTGTTAGCAACAAGGGCCGGGTTCAGTGTCTAGGGGTTCCGTTTCCATAACACAATGCAAAACCGGCTCGAGCCCCCACCCAGTGACCTGGGACAATTGCATACCACCCTCTGGGCACCTCTAGGAGGCAATACTTCCCCTCTCGCAGGAATGGACTCTGAGTATAGCAAAAGTCTTTTAATAAAGGAGGGAAACAATGCAGCATTATGTTGGGGAAACACCACAAACAGGATTCATAACACAAACCATGAGCAAAAGACCCACCTCCAAGTAAGTTTGGCAGTGTCCTTTTCCCCTCAGGTCTTAAGTCCAATCACCCCAAAGTCCAACCACCCAAAAGTCTCTGTCCCTGGTCAGTGCCACCCAGAGTTCAAAAGTTTATCTGCAGAGTTTTAGCCCCCCAGCCTGGGTGGAAATGGGGGGGCACATGGGGTGTTAAGAGGCACCTTACGTGGTCCAAGGCTGACTGCCCCTTTTTTTATTTGTCCCACTGCCCCTTGTGTGGTACAATGCCCTGCACCTTCTCTTGTATGGGCATACTATACCTATTACAATTAGTGTTCCAGACTTCCCATTATAGTGGGCACGAGAAGGTTGGGTCCAGGTTGTTTAGTACACTGCGTTGTGGGGAGGGCTTACTACATTACTTATAGGTTATAATTAGTGGCTGTTGTCTAGGAGGTTGTGCCCCCCTTAATCGTTTCCATATGCAATGTAATACACAAATACAATTAACAATACACCAGCTGCTATGATAATCCACAGCAACACCAAGAGTTCTGACCACTGTAGTATGGTTCAACATCCAAGCCACCACCAAACCACTGCCTTTCCTTTTACATAAGTATCCAAAGTACCCTCTATTAAAACTTTAGAAAAACAAAAGTGTGGAAAGGCGGGGGAAGGGAGAGCGAAGAGGTAGAAAGAAACTAATTAAACCTGTCAGGTCAGTTTAAAGTACAGGTTACCAGCAGCAAATTAAGTAAACTGAGAAAAAGAAGAAGGAAAAGGATATAGTTAGCTCTCAGCCAAAAGTAGGCTCCCTGGGTTGAAACAGTTGGGAACCCCTACCCCAAGGTTTTCATCCTGGCTCTGGGAGAAGAGTGGGGGTCATTAGCTGCTCCTGCAAACCCTGCCATTTTTCACTTTGAAAAAACTTTTTTTCTCCACTCCCCCAGGACCAAGTCCCAGCTCCTGTCTCTAAAGGTGGTCTGTTAACTCTGCTTTTGATTTTAATCACTGTTGTGCCAAATCATCTTTAACCACCCCTAATTTACAACCCTTTAGCAGCCTTGCTGAAGCAGCACCAAACTTGAAAGATTACCGGCAGCTTCCCATAATGCTGCCTTTACTTCAAACCTCCCACAAGTGGACTGAAGTGCCTCCTTTCCCTGGAAGGCATCCAGTCCCCATGGGCAGGGACCTTCTTCCACTACCCATATACCAAAGAGGGTGGCCTCCTCACCCATCCCTCATCCCTCTGGTTCCCCTAACACTGCCTCCATTTCCTTTGTAATCTCATCCCAGGTTGACCCTTGCACCTGGTATGGACCCTGGTTCTTCCTTATCCATTTATCCAAAAGATCCGTTATCCTGGCTTGCCAGAACCCACAACTACCATCACGAGAGTTCGCTATAGTCCCTCCAAGTAGCTCCATGGACTGTTGGGGAGGGGGACTTACACTGCCACTCACCTATCTGATGTGATGCATCTGAGTCATGGCACCAAGATGTTAGAGGGCTTATTCCTTCACCTGCTTACTTCCCTGGTCCTTCTCGCATAAACAGAGAGCAACAATACCCGAAGTCCAAAGGTGCAAACAATTCAATGTTTACTGGGGTGAACTTCCAGCAAGCATGATTCCAGTTTCCTTCCTCGGTGTCCCCCTTCCCAGCTCTCATACCACAGAGCCTTGCCTGTGTCCTGTTCCCATTCCCCCACCCTTAGTAAAACATAATTCCAATTTTCCCACCCCCATTCCCTGTTTCCATTCCCCCCCTTACTTCCTGATTGACTGCAAACTATATAGTAAAACTAGAGTTCTGCTTAGCTATATCATAACCTATTATCTCACTGAAATTTAACTATCTGATCCTTACATATTGTAACATAATTATCTAAACAATTATATCCCACCACCTTAATTACTTTACACTCAACAAAATTAATTATACAGCAAACAAAAACAATCACAGAACCACACAGAAACCATGCAAATAAACAATAGCAAAGTGGGAACTACAGTAATAGAACAACAAAGAAATGAGAATTTTACTTCCCAGCTATTAATAAGTAAGTTTGTGCCAGACAGAATGCTATCCAACTAAGTTTTCTTTAAATCTTCTAGGGTCTTCCTTTCCTCTGGAGGTGATAGGCATTATCAGGACAGGATTGTATTCCTAATGGCCCAATAGCACCTTATTTCAATGTGAATAGTTTGGAATGTAAAAATGTGACCTTTCGCTTCCCAGCTTATGGCTGCCTCTGCTGCTTAGCCAAAGGCCTTAGCTTAAGAACAGGGCCCCAGACTGTCACAGTAAAAGAAGGCCCTTTCATAGGCAAACAGTGATTTTGATTCTTGTTTTGTACCTCTATAACTAGCTAAGTAATCAGAATACACCTAATTTCTTAAAGTATAGGCCTTTGCAGACAGGCCTAAATATCTAAATCCTAACAACCTGTGGCTCAGGTTCTGAGAAGGAACTGTGTAGCTGACCTCCTAGAGGGGAGCAGTCATACAGCTCACCTTTCTGGGATAGAGAGAGGGGTGACGGAGGGTACACCAATCCAGGTCCCAGTTTCTCGGGACTTTGTTCCTGAAATGCTTTTGGAAATTAATGTTGTCTCTTTAAGACAGGATGCAGATCCTACTAAAGAAATGGTTGTCTGTGAAAATGTTAATAACCCATTTGATAGAGGGAAGGAGGAAATAATTCCTGGGGCTGGTAAGACACAGAAAGCTCCTGTGAAAGACATGCTGGAAGAAGACACACCTCTTAGGGTATGTCTTCACTACGGGATTAATCCGAATTTATATAATTCGAATTTTGGAAAACAGATTGTATAAAGTCGAATGTTTGCAGCCACACTAAGCACATTAATTTGGTGGTGTGCATCCATGTACCAGGACTAACGTCGTTTTCCGGAGTGTTGCACTGTGGGTAGCTATCCCATAGTTCCCACAGTCTCCTCCACCCATTGGAATTCTGGGTTGAGATCCCAATGCCTGATGGGGCCAAAAACATTGTCGCAGGTGGTTCTGGGTACATCCTCCCCCCTCTCCAGGGAAGCAATGGCAGACAACCGTTTTGCGCCTTTTTCCTGGGTGAACAGTGCAGATGCCATACCATGGCAAGCATGGAGCCCGCTCAGCTCAAGACAACAGTCATGAACATTGTAAACACCTCACGTGTTATTGTGCAGTTTATGCTGAACCAGAACCTGCAAAACCAGGTGGGGAGGAGTAGGCTACGGCAGCGTGGTGGAGAAAGTGATGAGGACATGGACATGGAATTTTGTCAAACCGCGGGCCCCGGTGTTTTGGAGATCATGCTGTTAATGGGGCAGGTTATAGCCTGGAATGCAGATTCTGGGCCCGGGAAACAAGCACAGACTGGTGGGACCGCATAGTGTTGCAGGGATGGGATGATTCCCAGTGGCTGCAAAACTTTCGCATGTGTAAGGGCACTTTCATGGAACTTTGCGACTTGCTTTCCCCTGCCCTGAAGGGCCAGACTACCAAGATGGGAGCAGCCCTCACAGTTGAGAAGCGAATGACGATAGCCCTGTGGGAGCTTGCAATGCCAGACAGCTACCGGTCAGTCAGGAATCAATTTGGAGTGGGCAAATCTACTGTGGGGGCTGCTGTGATGCAAGTAGCCAAAGCAATCACTGAGGTGCTGCTATGAAAGGTAGTGACTCTGGGAAATATGCAGGTCATAGTGGATGGCTTTGCTGCAATGGGATTCCCTAACTGTGGTGGGGCGATAGATGGAACCCATATCCCGATCTTGGTACTGGAGCACCAGGGTACACAGTACATAAACCGCAAGGGCTACTTTTCAATGGTGCTGCAAGCACTTGTGGATCACAAGGGACGTTTCACCAACATCAACGTGGGCTGGCCGGGAAGGGTTCATGACGCTCGGGTCTTCAGGAACACTAATCTATTTAAACGGCTGCAGCAAGGGACTTATTTCCTGGACCAGAAAATAACCGTTGGGGATGTTGAAATACCTATAGTTATCCTTGGGGACCCAGCCTACCCCTTAATGCCATGGCTCATGAAGCCATACACAGGCAGCCTGGACAGGAATCAGGAGCTGTTCAACTACAGGCTGAGCGAGTGCAGAATGGTGGTAGAATGTGCATTTGGCCATTTAAAAGGTCGCTGGTGCTCGTTACTGACTTGCTCAGACCTCAGCCAAACCAATATCCCCATTATTATTGCTTCTTGCTGTGTGCTCCACAATCTCTGTGAGAGTAAGGGGGAGACCTTTATGGCGGGGTGGGAGGCTGAGGCAAATTTCCTGCCTGCTGATTATGCGCAGCCAGACACCAGGGCGATTAGAAGATCACACCAGGAAGCGCTGCGCATCAGAGAAGCTTTGAAAACCAGTTTCATGACTGGCCAGACTATGGTGTGAAAGTTCTGTTTGTTGAAAACCCGCCCCCTTGATTGACTCATTCCCTGTAAGCAAACCACCCTCCCCCCTTAAATCACAGCTTGATTTTAAAGGAAATAAAGTCACTATCATTTAAAAATCATGTATTCTTTATTAATTGATTATAAACATAGGGACAGAACCAACAAGGTAACCTGGGTGAGGTTTGGGAGGAGGATAGGAGGGAAGTAAAAGGCCACTGAAAAAATTCAATATAATGACAGGCTTTTCTTTGGGCAGTCCACTGGGGTGGAGTGGGAGGGTGCACGGAGCCTCCTCCCCTGCGTTCTTACACATCTGGGTGAGGACGATATGGAACATTGTGAGGAGGGAGGGAGGTTATACAGCGGCTGCAGCGGCAGTCTGTTATCCTGCTGCCGTTCCTGAAGCTCCACCAGACCCCGGAGCATGTCCGTTTGATCACGCAGCAGCCCCAGCGTTGCAGCCTGCCACCTCTCATCTCGAGCGTCCCTCATGACCTCACGTTCACTGGCATCTTTTCTGTATTTAGATACCGTGTCCTTCCACTCATTCAAATGAGCTCTTTCATTGTGAGTGCATTCCATTATTTCCACGAACATCTTGTCTCGCGTCCTCTTTCTCTGCCGCCTTATCTGAGATAGCCTTCGGGACGGAGGAGGGAGGCTTGAAAAATTTGCAGCTCCTGGAGTGAGGGTTGAAAAAAAAGAGAGAAGTTTTTAAAATGATACACTTTACAGAACAATACTTATACATTTCATGGTGAACAACACTATTCACATTACATAGCACATGTGATTTCAGTACAAGGTCGCATTTTCCATCTTAATATTGATTGCCTGTGGCTTTGGTGTTAGAGATCACAGACGCAGGTCCAGGCAATAGAATTCAGCGTGCATGCGGCCATGGTAAGCTATTGTCTTTAGGCTTCTGCGCCCTCCTTTCCCACATACCAAGCAAAGCCCATTGATTGCTGTCGTTTTCCTGTTAACCTTCAGCAGCAGAAAACAAATTAACCCCCCCCCCATCCAATTCTCTGGGATGATCGCTTTATCCCTCCCTCCACCGCGTGGCTGATATCAGGGAAGATCCCTGCAGAAACCAAACTAACCCCCCACCCCCCACTCCCGCATGAATTATCTGGGATGATTACTGTACCCCTCCCCCCACCGCGTGGCTGGTATCAGGGAAAATCCCTGCTAGCCAAACATGAAAAACTCAGGGCCAATTTCCCCCGCCCTTGCGCTTGGCTAACTGCAGGGAAGAATTTCTTTTCAGCCACTGGCAAACAGCCCAGTAGGAACACCCACCTCTGTCCCCTTAATTAAAGTCCCGTATTTCAACCAGGTTACCATGAGTGATATTACTCTCCTGAAGATTACACAGAGAGATAAAGAAAGGATGTTGCTTGAATGCCTGCAAACACTGGGACCATACGCTGCCAGGCTTTGTCATGCAATGATACCAGATTATTTGCTGCAAGCATGGCGTGGTCAAGTGTCCTACCATGGAGGACAGAATAAGGCTGCACTGCCCAGAAACCTTGTGGCAAGGCTTTTGGAGTACCTCCAGGAGAGCTTCATGGAGATGTCCCTGGAGGATTTCCTCTCCATCTCCAGACATGTTAACAGACATTTCCAGTAGCTGTACTGGCCGCGAATGCATCCCAAGTCCTCAGGGCAAAGTAATCATTAAAAAACGCTTGCTTTTAAAACAAGTTTTATATTTTAAAAGGTAAACTCACCTGAGGTCACTTCCATGGGGTCATGGTCTTGGATACTGGCTTGGGAGGGTTGGGAGGGTACTTCAGTCAGGCTGAGAAAAAGATCCTGGCTATTGGGGAGAACGGAGTGCTGTGTGCTCTCCACAAGCTCGTCATCCTCCTCCTTCTCCTCCTCCTCCTCTTCCCCGTCTGCAGAATCTTCAGATGTAGCTGATGAGATTACCCCTGCCTCGGAATCCACGGTCAGAGATGGAGTAGTGGTGGCGGCACCCGCTAGAATTGCATGCAGCTCAGCGTAGAAGCGGCATGTCCATGGCCCGGAGCGACCATTTGCCTCCTTTGTTTTTTGATAGGCTTGTCTGAGCTCCTTGACTTTCACGCGGCACTCATCTGAGTCCCTACTGTGGCCTCTCTCCATCATGCCCTTGGAGATTTTTTCAAAAGTTTTGGCATTTCGTCTTTTAGAACGAAGTTCTGCTAGCACTGAATCCTCTCCCCATATAGCGATCAGATCCAGTACCTCCCGTACGGTCCATGCTGCTGCTCTTTTTTGATTATCAGCCTGCATGGTTACCTGTGCTGATGAGCTCTCTGTGGTCACCTGTGCTCTGCTGTGCTGGTCAAACAGGAAATGAAATTCAAATGTTCGCGGGGCTTTTCCTGTCTACCTGGCCAGTGCATCTGAGTTCAGATTGCTGTCCAGAGCGGTCACAATGGTGCACTGTGGGATAGCTCCCAGAGGCCAATACCATCGAATTCCGGCCACACTAACCCTAATTCGAAATGATAATATTGATTTTGGCACTACTCCGCTCATCAGGGTGGAGTACAGAAATCGATTTTAAGAGCCCTTTATTTCGAAATAAATGGCTTTGTTGTGTGGACGGGTGCAGGGTTAATTCAATTTAACACTGCTAAATCCGAATTGAAGTCATAGTGTAGACCAGGCCTTAGTCCAAAAAGCACAGATCACAACCCTCTAGGAAAAGGGGGTGCAGACGGTCCCAAGGCTGGCAGTGGGGATCACAGGGTAACTCCAAGAGGGTGGTGTATTTTCTGAATGGGCATAATCTTGGGGTTGGGATACAGCTCCACAAAGAGCTAGCCAACATGCAAAGCTACCTTACATCCTTACCTCATCAGACCATGAAGTATAAAAACCCCAATAACATAATTGGACTAAGATCCCATACTGATGTGGACACTGAAGGGAAATTAAAACCAGTAACTAAACACATACTAAGGTTCAGGAAGGAATTAAAAGACACAATGGGTATTGAACAAACCAGACAGTCTAAACAGAAGGCATGGTATAATAAAGATACTTGGAAACGCCTACCTGAGATGAAAGATTTGGTGTTACTGTTAAATCTCAAGATAAGAAGTTTGATGTTAATGGTAAAACCTTATTACAAAGAATTTGGTATTGATGGTAAATCATATGAAAAGGTGTAACATGCATGATTTGGGGGGAAAGCTTTTCAACATGCTAGGGGTAGTAAATAAGAATACACCTGGTGTTAAGAAACCCTACAATAATACTACTTCTCAGCTAATATCTGTAAATAGACTCAAAGCTTGTCACAGCATAATAAACCTGGTCTGCTGTGTGAAAGAGGAAACTGAACCACCCCAACTCATGTCATTGATGGCCAAATGCCAAGATACCTACACTCTAGAAAACATTAATATATGCATTAGTTTATCACAAGTTGGAAAAACACAATGGTTAACAATGTTAAGAATGCACATTTACTAACTTTTGAGAACACTACATTGATCCACAAAGTGTTAAAAGGTACACAGAACTTTACAAGAGTACCTGTGAGTAATTAGCCACACTTGGAAGTTGTATGGTCAAGACCTAAAGAGAAACTTAGGCCCATTGCTTCCGCATTAGTCAGTGACTAACACTCCTGCAACAAATTAAAGAAGGAGGTGTCACACTCTGTACCTCAAAGCAGCACCCTGGCACTGCCATATTCACCATGGTGATATGATTATGAGATGTTTTGTACAAGTGTGCTTTGTAAGTATCATTTTAAAAGCCTTGATCTGCTGAATATTAACATCCTGTGAGATTGTATGTGTTACCATAGTATGTGAAGTTATGAAGTTTTGCTATGTGTGTCACTGAAATATGTTTTGAACAATGGGGCAGCCAGAAACTGCAGACTGGGTAATAATCGTACCCTGGTCAGGTTCCTGCCAGGGCAGGATCGTACAGCACTGGGGTCCTAGGATGGGGAGTTGGCTAGAGCATCTTGTTAGTCTTTTAGTAGAGGCCTGGGGAGCCAGCATTGCACAGCTCTTCGAAATCAGGGCTCTGGATCGATGTCTGACTCCAAATTTCAGCACAGTATGGGGAGGAGGTGACTATCCCATTGTGGAGAAAGAAGTGGTTCAGGACTATTTAGAAAAGCTGGATAAGCACAAGTCCATGGGGCCGGATGAACTGCATCCAAGGGTGCAAAAAGAGTTGGCAGATGTGATTGCAGAGCCATTGGCCATTATCTTTGAAAATCTATGGCAATCAAGGGAGGTCCCGGATGACTGGAAAAAGGCTTACGTAGTGCCCATCTTTAAAAGAGGGAAGAAGGATGATCCAGGGAACTACAGGCCAGTCAGCCTCACCTCGGTCCCTGGAAAAAATCATGGAATAGGTCCTCAAGGAATCAATTTTGAAGCTCTTAGAGGAGAGGAAAGTGATCAGGAACAGTCAGCATGGATTCACCAAGGGCAAGTCATGCCTGACTAACCTAATTGTCTTCTATGATGAGATAACTGGCTCTTTCGATGAGGGGAAAGCAGTGGATGTGTTATTCCTTGACTTTAGCAAAGCTTTTGATATGGTCTCCCACAGTATTCTTGCCAGCAAGTTAAAGAAGTATGGGCTGGATGAATGGCCTATAAGGTGGATAGAAAGCTGGCTAGATCATCGGGCTCAAAGGGTAGTGATCAATGGCTGCATGTCTAGTTGGCAGCCGGTATCAAGCGGAGTGCCCCAAGAGTCGGTCCTGGGGCTGGTTTTGTTCAATATCTTCATTAATGATCTGGAGGATGGCGTGGACTGCACCCTCAGCAAGTTTGCAGACAACACTAAACTGGGTGGAGTGGTCGATACGCTGAAGGGTAGGGATCGGATACAGAGGGACCTAGACAAATTAGAGGATTGGGCCAAAAGAAATCTGATGAGGTTCAACAAGGACAAGTGCAGAGTCCTGCACTTAGGACAGAAGAATCCCATGCAGTGCTACAGACTAGGGACCGAGTGTCTAGGCACCAGTTCTGCAGAAAAGGACCTAGAGGTTGTAGTGGATGAGAAGCTGGATATGAGTCAAGAGTGTGCTCTTGTTGCCAAGAAGGCTAACAGCATTTTGGGCTGTATAAGTATGAGCATTGCCAGCAAGTTACGGGGGAAGGGATATGTCAGTGGTTTGAGCATTGGCCTGCTAAACCCAGTGTTGTGAGTTCAATCCTTGAGAGGGCCATTTAGGAGTCTGGGGCAAGAATTGGGGATTGGTCCTCCTTTGAGCAGGAGGTTAGATTAAGTGACCTCCTGAGGTCCCTTCCAACCCTCATATTCTATAATATGTCAGATAACCATTTGTAGACCAGTCTGTTGCATCATCAGCTCTTTGTCTCTGTTCACAAAGCCTTTCACCCACAACTCCAGGAAAACACTCCTAGGCAGGCTTCCAGAATCCAAGGTATTCCATTTCCCCCATTTTTTGTCCACAGATGTAACGGATAAATTGTCATAAAAACACAGCCAGCGTTATACCCTTTTCTGCTGATTCTTCATATTTCCCATGGACACAACAAGTTGTTTTGCATGAACGGTTCTTGACTGCTTAAAGACTTAAATCCTTGCCTAGGTTGCCAGCACACTAGTCACTTACTCATGTCAGGCATATTCCATTTGCACTAGGCCTCGATGGCCTATAGCATGTTATAACATATACTGCTGCTTGTCCCCAAACTCTCTATTGTTGGTTCATGAGTGGCTGGTAAAAGCATTCATGTAACTCATCTGGTGAGTCCCTGCCTGTGAATGTCTGTGTGAGTGCAGGACTTGGAGGGTTTGAGGCTTGTCACAGCATCACAGAGTGAGAGTGACCCCAGGTTGGTGGCACAGAGGGCTGATCGGCTTCCAAGTTGTACCCTGGGGAACCTGTCACACTGCCCCTTGCCATTTTGCTACGGAGTAGCCATTTTGACCTGAGTATGCATACTGTATCAAGTTCTGCAGCTGAGATAGGCAGGAAAATGCCTAGTTTGAGGATCCTGGCATGGTGAGATAGATAACTGGATGCCACGTCTGAGACGACTGTGCACATGTTCACAGGCAGACACTTAGGCTCCTATGGTATGTCATAGGTTTCACCCCCACTCTGAACTTTAGGGTACAGATGTGGGGAGCTGCATGAAAACCCTTATGATTAATTACCAGCTTAGATCAGTATGCTGCCACCACCCAAATTGTTTAAAACAATTGTTTGACAACTACATCTATAAAGACATAAGGGTTTCCCAGCTGTGTCTATTGATAAGTGAGTTCTTACCAGACAGAAAATTATCAAACTAAATTTCCTTTTACATCTTCTAGGCTCTTCCCTTTCTCTGGAGGTGATAGATCGGATCACCTTCCTAACAGCCCCAGATTGCCTTATTTCAGTATGACTAGTTTGGACTGTGAGGATGTGACCGTTCGCTTCCCAGCTTATGGCTGCCCCTGCTGCTTAGCCAAAGGCATTGGCCTAAGAACAGGGCCTCAGACTGTCACAGTAAGAGAAGGTCCTTACACCGGCAGACAGTGATTTTGATTCTTTCTTTTATACCTCTATAACTAGCTAAGTGATAAGAATACACCTAAATTCTTAGAGTATAGGCCTTTACAGACAGCCCTGAATATCTATAACCTAACATGACCCTTGGGCTTAAGCAGTGACAGCAAATCCAGGATCTGAGCACCAGCTTCACGCTGATATTTTCAGCCACCACAGGATGGACAGAACGGGTGTACCACTCCATTGACCCAGGTCATCCTCGTCCAACTAGAACCCAACCCTACCTGATAACTCCTCAAGACAAAACTGCAATAGAAAGGGAGATCAAGGACATGTTACAGGTGGGTGTAATCCACCCCTCTGAGAATGCATGGGCCTCTCCAGATGTTCTGGTTCCCAAACCAGATGGGGAAATCCACTTTTGTGTGGACTACCATAAGCTAAATGTTGTAACTCGCCCAGAGAAATATCCAATGCCATGCACAGATGAACTATTGGAGAAACTGAGACGTGCCCAGTTCAGCTCCACCTTAGACTTAACTAAGGGGTACTGGCAAGTGCCACTTGATGACCCAGCCAAGGAAAGGTCAGCCTTCATCACCCATGTAGGCCTGTATGTATTTAACGTGCTCCCTTTCGGACTGCAAAATGCACCCGCCACCTCCCAGAGACTGGTAGATAACCTTCTGGCTGGATTTGGGGAATTTTCCACCTGGATATATTTTGTGATGATTATTACAACCATAGCACTAGGACCCTGTCATGGACCGGCACCCCGGACCTCCCTCCCTCCCTCAAAGAGAGCAGTAATGCTGAAGGTGAGCCAAGCTGGTGCTTTCAAAGGAGTCAGTACATCACTGGTAGATCCCCAGTAGCTGGTTGGGAACAGCGGTGTGTGCTGATGTGTGGAAAATACCGGGAGGGGGCTGCAGGGCTAGGTTCAATTCTTCTGCACCCACAGGCCTTACCTGGTCAGGCAGGTGCCTGCCTTGTTCTAACACTCTGGATTGGGCATCTCCACTGATTTCCCCTCAGCTCTAGGGCCTGTTTATAGCAAATCCCCTTTGCACACTTAGATTCTCTCCTTGCCTCATCTATTTTGTTGAGGTTGGAGGATCTCACTGTCCTCTGCCCTGGCTTCATCTCTTTCCTCATCTGAGGGCTCAGGCTTAGCTGGGTAAACTCCCATCACCTCTGCTCTCTTTTCCCAGGAGCACAAGAGAGACATGCTCACACTTTCTCCTTTTAACCCATACCCCCAACTTAACACTGCTCCTTTGCCCAGTGGGGTGACATGATCCAGTCCAGCACTGCTCAGCCCAGCCCAGCTGCCTCTCCCAAGTGCCTATGGATAGGCTGTGGCTGGGAGTGACTTGAGACAGCCCCCTGACCCAGCCCAGCTCAGCTGTCTCTCCCAAGTGCCCATAGAGATGGCTCTGGCTGGGGTGATGTGACACTGGCCCAGCCCAGTGCCAAGCTGGCTGAAGTGGCTCATGAATGTGGGTACCATCCTCAGGGCAGACAGACTGTTACAAACCAGGGCACAAACACCAAATGGTTGTATGTTCTAGAATTAGATTTCACCAAACAAGTGTAAGGTGTGAACTTCTCAAAAACTATAAGAGCCTTAGCATGGAGTCACAGACAGTCCCCTTGGGCACTGCTGTCTCTCTTGCCACACAGGCCAGCTTGTCTTTGTGATAGATGGTCCCTTACATCAAAATCAGAACAATATTCAGGCTACTACCAGTCCCAAAGGACCAATCACTTACCCCAGGTCAATCACATCTTAGACCTCACACCAAAGACAACACTTCTAGCCAATGCTGTAATAAACTAAGTAAAGATTTATTAAGTATGAAAAAGAAATCAGAGAGTTGTTTATAAGGTTAAAGCATGTAACCATACACATATACATACACCATACAGCTGAAGAAAAGCTCTGTGTAAGCTCAAAAGCTTGTCTCTCTCACCAACAGCAGTTGGTCCATTAAAAGATATTCCCTCACCCACCTTGTCTCTCTAATATCCTGGGACTGACATGGCTATAATACTATAGGACCAGCACTTTACATTCATCCATTTTTCTTTCCTGATTGGTGTGTTACACAGTTATAGAGGTTTACCGTGCTGTCAAGGCTGAATCCCCACTCTGGCACTTGGAGTGCAGAAGGTGGGGGCCCACAAGGATTCTAAAAATTAATTCTTGCCAGTCCAGGCTTGTATTAAATTCCCAAGGTTACAGCTTTTCTCTGGCTTTGGCTTGGTTACCTGCCACCATCCAAATGCAAAAACCCCCTTGTACCCAGGAAGGAGCATTCCTCCCTGTGCGGTACCCTCAAGCCCTTTCACACACACACCCCTCTGGGGAAGAGCTGAGAAAGAAAACAAAGGAAATTATCTGTTGCCACTAGCTAATCGAACAGCATATGCACAAACCTCTTAGGACACAAAAATCCAAATCCTGTTCTTAAAAAAGGTAAACTTTATTACAAACAAAAGGAAAGAAAATACATCTGGAACTTAGGCTTTTGCTAGAATTTAAAAGAGCAATTCAAAAAATTAAGCAGCCAAAATAGCTTTCTTGGGGGTTCAGCTTAAAGGTTACAAGCAAACAAAAGCATCTGGGGTTAGCACAGAGGAAATCCAAAGGCAAAAATAAAGAAATAACCCTGATCACATATACCTAAACATTCCCAATCCTGTTAGGTATGGAAAATATTTTTTTCACACCTGGTTCAAACCTTACACAGCATTCCTGCTTATATCATTGCTGCTCCGTGTCCCTGCAGCCCCGAGGAACAACAGACAATAAAGGCAAGTTTTTTCCCAATTTATTAAAAGTTCTAGCCCTGTTACTAGATTTGCCCATTACTTTGGGGTAAGCTCATTTATTAGAGTTACTCTTCTGGGGAGGGTGGAGTTCTGTAATTCTATCAATGTATTGCTTGTGTCACTTGTGTTTTCCTATGGAGCTCTACTTCTCCCTACTGCAAGTCCACTCCGAGTGGAGCTATCCTGCAGGACTTAGGTTCCCCAGGGCTGGGTTCCTCCAGCCCCAGAATCAGATGAACACACATGCATTAACAGAGCAAGTCTGAGTGGACAGGATCAATCAGCACTCTCAAGCTGACCCCTTATATGTCCCTGGACTCAGTGGGCTGAGTCAAGCAGGATTTCCAAGCTGCCACCCTTATATGCCCCTGGACTCAATAGGCTGGGCCAAGCAGCACTTCCAAGCTGCCACCCTTATATGCCACAGGTACTGCACCGGAATAGAGTAAGCCTGAGAAGGCTGGGTTGAACAGCACTTTCAAGCTGCCACCCTCGTATGCCACAGGTTCAGCACGTCCCTATCCCCACTTTCATGTTACAATTGTTCTGGTAGTAACCCACTTGATGAGCAAACCCCATAGTATTTTTGGGCACTACAGGGATCTTTAGCTTAGGTAAGAGGAGCATTGCTACAGAGTAAATGGGGAAGCCAAAAACACAAAAGAGTAAAGTTCAGAGCAAGAGGGAGGGAAGCAACCAGCTTAACCATAAAAGTTATGTATTGAATAATAGTGATAACCACACAAGGAGAACCTAATCAAACATAAGTTACATTATTAAAGATTATAAAAGTCAGATATAGAAAACTATACCTGATCAAACAAGTCAGGGTTAAAAAGTTATATCTGAAGTAGAAAAGAAAACAGAGAGAGAGAGAAAGAGAGAGCTGGGGTCTCACCACTCCATGAAGCTTGAACTGGTCAAGGTTCCCAGGTGATGGTGGTAGCTCAAGGTCCTGTGTGCTGGAGACAGGCAGAGCCCCCAGCATGATCAGTCAGGAGAAGATGAAGTCCCAGTGGAACCGATGCAGAATTTGGATCCTGGCATCATAACACTTACTTTAGCGATGGTAGGGGTTTTTGTAGGGAAACAACAATGGTTCAAGGGAGAACACTAGATTTGTTTATGGGTAAACTGATGACTCAAGGGTTTTCTTTAGGCTAGACAATAGGAACTGATCATTCCTGGCTATGGGCGCTGTTCCTTCAAGGGAGCTCACAATGCAATTAGGCAGCTTCAGTATTTTGGATATCAATCAAGGATTCATTACTAGAATTGGTCTGATAACTGCTGAGCTGGGTGTGTGCAGGCGTAGGTTCATTAACATCTGGAGCAAAGATCCTCCATGATGCAGTGCTTCCCTGCTTTTCTGGTCCCAGAGTTCAGTGTGGTTTTTGCCTTGGAATCTCTATTCTCCATTCTGTATGCTAATGGAGATGCCTCCCTGTCCCATCTTTGATGCAGATGAGGCTAGGGAGTTGCCTTAATCCTGTCACCCTTGTCAAGAGAGGTTTAGGTGTGTCTCCCACGGCCTTTTAATTGCTTTCTGTAAGACTTTTCTCTGATCTGTTTTGGTTCAAGCAGAGGCTGGGGGGAGAGGTGTCCTTCATGAGTCAGACAGGATGGATACTGCATCCTGGTTCCCCAATAACACACAGCTGACTGGTATCAGCCCTCCCATTGCCTCTTTTGGTCAGGTGCCCTCTCCTTTTTATTTTTAACCTGGGTGACTTTTTAACCCTTTACAGGTAAAGCAAGCAGAGAACAGCTACCAAGAGGGATTTTACAGCTAACTGGTGGCTGTGTGTTCATAAAAGGGAGTTACCCCCACCCCCTTCATTTATCACAAATACAAATGCTCAATATTACTTTATACCATGGTATACAGAGGTTATAGGTGAGATTACTACATGCAAAGCATTTCATGAAATCTAAACACTAAACACATTTTTATAAACCCAATACCTATTTAAGCAATGCTAACCCACAGGTGAGCTGACTGGTTTCCAGCTATGAATTTGTTAGTGTTCAATGAGGCCTAGGGGCTTTGGCATGGGCTAGCACTGATCTGACAGCACCACTCCTATGGAGATGGCTGGGGTTGCTCATGGGCCCCTCATTCTATCAATACTCAGTGTGAATCTCCACATGCTTCTGAGACCCCTTGCAACTTTACAGGAATTGGAAAATAAGCAGTTCTCCAATTCATGAACGCTACTGCACAGGCCTGTGCTAAATATGGCACAAGCATCTCCTGCATCCTGACTGAGGTGAGTAACCCATATTCAGGAGAGGGGTACCATTAAATTCAGTGGAGATGCTGGTGTGAATAAGGACTTCCTGAGTGAAGCAGGCTACCCTGGATTGAGACCTAAAAGGGTGCAGTGTTACATTTCAGTCATTCATAGCAATCAACTTACCCTGTGTTTGTATAGAACTGAGCACAATAGGGTCCTGGGCCATGACTGGGGCTCCTACGTGCTACCCTAATAAACATAATAAATAACCATTATCATATAAGCAGGAAAACTGGTTAGAGTATTTTCCTTCCGTTCAATTTTGATGGAAATGCTGATTGTTTACCAAAAAAACTGAAAACCTAACTTTTTCTGCTGAAAATGGAAAAAATATTTTGGCCAGAAAACAAAACAAAAGAAAGAAAGAAAGAAAGAAAGAAAGAAAGAAAGAAAGAAAGAAATTCAGCAAAACACTGTTTAACATCCCCAAAATATTACTGCAAAAACAATTTCTGGACAATTTTTTTAGCTTTTCCAAATAAAGTTTTAAAAATTTTGAGGAAAGCAGACAATTTGTCAAGTTTTTTTCCTGTAGTCAAAATCACAATTTTCCTTCCAAAAAGGTTTTGGCAGAAAATGTTTGACCAGCCCCAATGATGAAGGGTAAGCAGAGAAATCTCATGTGGTTTTAGAAAGGTGGCTGCATCGCGGCTGTTTTTTGTGCCATCGACACAAAAGACCCAGCAGTATCTCCCTTGACTCAGTCATTTAAATGTTCCCCACAGATGCAGTCAGAGGATACAGAGCCTTGACCTGAAAAGGTACAAATATGAGCAAGCATCTCCACTTCACAAGGACCATGTTCTTCCAGATGAGATTGTGGCATCTGCACATCCCTCTGTAGATACCTGGGCTCTTTATGAAGAGAATCCTAGTTCTGAAGAAAACTCAGAGAGATTAAACTGAGCTGTGGGACCTTAATACTGGTCATGAAACCCTGAGAAATAAGAGGTCATCACTTCAAGCTGCAAACATCTAGGAGCTTCAGGTAAGCGCTATCCCCCTACTGCTCCTGGTTAGCAATGATTTTACTCCCTCCATTCAGGGCTCTCAATCGTTATTAGGTTTTTTATTGATTTAGATTTTTAATTTGTCTCAACCCCTCCTTATTTTGCATTAAACAACCTATTGTAGTCTATATACTATTCTATATAGGTTCTTATACCTCACTCATCACTGTTGTAGCTATTAGAAGTGACGGCTTGATTCTCCACTGCTTTCTGATATGTGTAGTCATTTACACATGTGTAAAGTGACTGCCTCATCTCCCATCTCCATTTCATCTCCAAGCTCATTGAACATGGTGTCTGCAATCACTGACTGGAATGCCTCTCTTCCAATACTATCCTAGACCATCTCCAATCTGGCTTCCATCCATTGCACTCCACTGAAACCCCTCTCACCAAAGTCTCTAACTGCCACTTCCTAGCCAGATCTCACAATCAGTACATCATCATTATCATCATCATCCCCTTCGACCTGTCAGCCACTTTCAAAAGCATTCACCATGCTCTTCTTGAAATCTTGTTCTCCATTGGCGTCCTTGCTCTGTCCTCTTCTGGTTCCCCTCCTACCTCTAATCACACCTTCAGCATGTCCTTAAAGGATCTCGCTTATCTGCTCTTCAGCTTTCTGTGGGGGTACCACAGGGTTGCGTCCTTGGTCCCCTTCTCTCCACCTTCTCTCATCATCTCACAACTTGATAACTGCAACATCCTTCTCTATGGCTTGGATAAATGCAGTCTTTTCCCACATATATACATTCAGAATGATGCTATAAAGATCATTCTCCCAGCCTGTCACATTGACTATGGCATGCCTCTCTTTGCATCCCTCCCTTTCTCTGTTGCATTGAACATAAGTTGCATGTCTTCACTTTGAAGGCCCAACACAGTCTATCCTCACCTCACCTATAAGCTCTTATTCACCATTCATATATCGACTCCCACCTCCAATTGACCCATGCTACCATTTTTCATTGCCCACTCCTGGCTCTCACTCTTGTGTCCTCTTCATTAGACAACTTCCCTCTTAACTTTCCTCTTTGAGATAGTTAAAGGGGCAATCAGTCAATCAAGCTTCACTTTACCTACTGAAGCTGAGGTGGCCATGTCTGAGATTGATAAAATCCCTTTTATTATCACTGGGTTTCTCTAAAATATCATGGCCAATAATGAGGGCAAAACTAAAACACTTTATTCCAATTTTTTGTTCCATGAATGTACACCTAACTCAGTAAAGGCCTCTGGACTAGTGTGAATCCAGTCCCATCAACTCCACTGGCAGAAACTCTCATTGACATCTGACCTAGTCTCTGCATAAAACTGGGGGTGGGCTGTCAAGACTAGATTGAAGGGTGCAAGATGGAGGGGAGAGGCAGCACCTATCCTGTTTTGA
This sequence comes from Trachemys scripta elegans, assembly GCF_013100865.1. Classification (NCBI taxonomy): domain Eukaryota; kingdom Metazoa; phylum Chordata; order Testudines; family Emydidae; genus Trachemys; species Trachemys scripta. The sequence goes on from NC_048309.1 coordinate 37,849,902, forward strand.
ATCAAATTCATCAGGTTAATTAAACACAGCTACAGTTTGGTGTTGATTGAGACACGTCTGCCTGATTTGGTCACCTGCTTTCAAAAGTCAGCAGTTTTCACTGAATGAATTCCATCACTTCAACCAGGATTCTAATATTAACAGGCCAATGACTAGCAGGGGGGAATGGAGGAATCAAATGCAATTTAGGCTTTCATAAACTCATAGACATTATTGATAGAAGGTACCATTGTGATCATCTAGTCTGACCTCTGCACATTGTAAGCCAGAGAACATCACCCACCAATTCTTGGAATGGGATTATAACCTCTGGCTGAGTTACTGAAGTACTCAAATCTTGATCTAGACTTCAAGTTATGGAGGATCCACCATTTACTCTAGTTCAAACCAGTGATGATGTTTGCCCCATGCTGCAGAGGAAGGCAACCTTCCTGACCCCAGATACGTCAATCAGATAGATCCTGAGCATGTGGGTGAGAATTCTATGGGAAAGAATTCTCTGTAGTAACTCAGAGCCCTCCCCATCTAGTGTTCCATCACTAGCTATTGCAGATATATGTTAATAGCATGCACTGATGGTTACATGGTATTGTAGGCAATCTCATCATACCATCTCCTCTATAAATTTATCAAGCTCAGTTTTGAAACAATTTAGGATTTTTGCCCCTCAGCTACTCCGCTTGGAAGCCTATTCCAGAACTTCACTCCTCAGATGGTTTGAAACCTTTATCTAATTTCAACCCAAACTTATTTATGGCCAGTTTATATCGACTTGCTCTGGTGCTAACATTGTCCCTTAGTTTAAATAACTGTTCACCCTCCCTGGTGTTTATCCATCTGATGTTTTTTATAGAGATCAATCATATTTCCTCTCAGCCTTCATTTTGTTACCCTAACCAAGGCAAGCCCCTTAATATTCCTTTTGTAAGGTAGATTCTCCATTCCTCAGATCTTCTTAGTACCTGGTACTGGGACTTGGGCACAAATCTGCCTTTGCAAATCAACTTATGGGTGCCTATGTCTATTAGAATGCATTGGAATTGCAGCCTCAGATGATAACATTATATTAAAGTTTAATGCTATGGCACTCGCATTATATTGTCCTATTTGTTTAACTAGATACATCCTATGGCAGATGGAGAGTGGAGAAATCAAACGTCCATCACAGAATTTATCCTCCTGGGATTTGGTAACCTCTCTGAGCTGCAGACCCTTCTCTTCCTGCTGTTTCTTGTAATCTATATTGTGACCATGGCTGGAAACATCTTCATCATTGCTCTTGTTGTGGCTGATCAGCATCTTCACACCCCCATGTACTTCTTCCTGGGGAACTTGTCCTGCTTGGAAACCTGCTACAGCTCCACCATCCTGCCCAGGATTCTGACCAGTCTCCTGACTGGGGACAGAACCATTTCATTTAGCAGGTGTTTCATGCAATTTTATTTATTTGCTTGCCTGGCCGGTACCGAGTGTTATCTCCTCTCTGTGATGTCTTATGATCGGTATTTAGCTATATGTAAGCCACTGCATTATGCTGCCCTTATGAATGGCAGGTTCTGCCTCCAGCTAGCAGCTGGATCATGGATAAGTGGATTTGTGACTAACTCCGTAACAATATTTTTCATGTCACAATTAACTTTTTGTGGTCCCAATGAAATTGACCACTTCTTTTGTGATTTCACTCCTATCATAAGACTCTCCTGCAGTGACTCTCATTTAATGCAACTTGTGGCTTTCATTCTGGCTTCCATATATACACTGCCTCCTTTTATATTAACTCTGATGTCCTATATTTGTATCATGATAACCCTCCTGAGGATCCATTCCAGCATAGAAAGGCAGAAGGCCTTTTCCACTTGCTCCTCTCACCTCATTGTGGTGACAAGTTTCTATGGAACCCTGATCATTGTCTACATGCTGCCAGATGTCACCATGCTGAGAGACCTACACAAACTGTTCTCTGTTTTCTACACAGTCCTGACTCCCCTGGCCAATCCCCTCATCTACAGTCTGAGAAACAGAGAGGTCAAGGAGGCCCTGAGAAAAGCCCTCAGGAAATGTTTGGCCTCACAAGAATCCAGAAATTCCAAGCAATTTTTGTAAGGAAAATTAAAACAGTGTGAATCTGTGTTGTTTCAGAGCAACAGCTGGTGGGTTCTGGAGCCTCACCTGCTCTGGCTTATTGTCTAATCCTGGAAGGAAGAGAGCACATTTTGGGGTTATGGGTAGATTATAACTCACACTCGGACTTGGGCTTCCTGCTCCTTCTGTTGGGATGTTTTTCTCATCTGCAGCAATGAAACTCCCATGACACACCACATCCTCTCTCCAAGAAATGAAACTGATGCATCATGGGAGATGTAGTCTCACCACTAACCCAGCCTGCAATGTGCAATGGGAGCATGAGCAGGGCCTACTCCAGGCACCAGCGAAGGAAGCAGGTGCCTGGGGCGGTCAATAGAAAGGGGTGGCACTCCGTCCTCTATTGGGGTGGCACTTCCGGGTCTTCAGCAGCACTTCGGCGGCGGGTAAGTCAGTCACTACGCTTCTGGCATCAATTCGGCATCAGGTCCTTCTTTTTTTTCCCGCCACTTGGGGCGGCAAAAAAACTGGAGCTGGCCCTGAGCATGAGCCACCAGAACTTCAGCCCCTATGAGACACTATTTCAGCATTTCGGAGCTGAAATATTTCTTTACGTTTCAGTATGGTTGGAATTATTGTTATAGATATTACAGTAATATTGTTATAATAATACAGAGTACCCCCAGATACTAATTCAAATACGGTTATTAAATCCAAAGGCCAAATGATGTTTATACAATTGCTCTAGACATGTCTAGAAACCTAAATACTAAGCAATTACTACACCCAACCAGTAATAAACATTTATAAGTAGTGATCAAATACAAAAGGACTAGACCAATCAACCCCATGTTAGTTGGCTCCAACTAATTAAGGCAAGTATTAGCAACAACACTTTAAGAGTTCACCCTTTTATAGTTTACTTATTGGACCATACCTGAATGTTTGAGAATTTATTTCTTTGTTTAAACCAGTTGGTTTAAACCTTTAATAATTAGGGCTTCTTCTTCAAGGATTTTTCCTTCCATCTTATCAGATATTTTCCCTGTCCTATATTTACAAAAAAGCATACCATCCTCCCAGAGTCAACTGGTCAGAACCACCCTCTTACCCTCCCCAGAAATGGAAAGAACCTGCACTTTGCAAGACCTATGAAAACATGATTATTTTTTCTTTTCAAACTAATTTAACCCTTTATACACCTATGTAATCCTGTGGGTCTTAGATATTTCAATAATCAAATTTACCCTCCCCAAAAAATGAATATTTTCAATTTAAAAAACATTCCAAACAGCTCTAGCAAATATTATTTCCTCCTCTCCCCTCTGCATTACCCTGTGTCCTGATTTCCAGACACATTGTGTAAAGAATTCTGCTGAATTTAGGTGACTAGTTAGTCAATCTAATAGATGGAGTTTGTGTTGTTCCTAAAGTAACCTTGTGTAACCTCTCTGTTAATGTATTCATGTAGGGGCAGGAATGGTATCCGACAGCCTTGTAGGTTTAGTGTTCATGGGCAATAAACAGGGCTTCCAAATGCAAATAGTAGCAGCAGCCAGTAGCAATGACATTTTTCAAATACTTAGATGTCATCCTAGTTTATAGAGTGTGAAAAGGGCAGGTGTTCTCTAATATGACTACCCATGACAGGAGAAATGGAATATTGATAAAGAAGCCAAAACGCAAAATGGAGGGGATTTTGAAGGGGAGTTGGGTACCCAAATCCCACAGAAAATCAATTGGCAATATGCACCTGCCTCCCTCAGGATCCTATGAAAAGCCTAGCCTAAAATAGCACAAAGTGGATTTCTTTCACTTCAGATCAGATATTGTAGAACATTCCCTTGCTTAAAAATATAATGACACTGACCTCCTTTGCAAAGTGTTTTGCTATCTATTGATAAACAGGGTTGGATTCTAGGTATTTTCATTTCCATTATTGGGAATAAAGAAGAAGACGCCAAAGCTAATGATTTCTTGCCACTTAAACATGTGTGCATGTGTTAGTTGAGTGGTAATTTCCACTGAACTGAAAACATCTTGGTGTATAAGGTTGAACAAAATTTAAATTTTTAGTAAAAAGGGAAGGACAGTCCAATGTATCAGGGATTCAGGAAGATTCAATTCCCTGCAGTTCTGAAGAAGCGGACCCTAGGTAATCAATCACTGATGGTAGGAGAGACCTGGTTAACCACAGTCCAAAGGCCATATAAGTAGAGGTGGTCGAACTCTGATCCACAGGAAATTCAGAGAAAAAAAATGTGCTATTTCAGGATGAAAAGTAGAATTTGTGATATTTCCCATGGAAAGGGCGTATGTGGGGAAGTTGTTTGGAAATAATAGGAATCTTTCATTTCCAAAATTTCATAATGCAATTGAGCTTCCCCCAGCCTCTTTGCTCAGCAGTGTCTTCCAGCTCTATCACAGGGAGTCTGGAAGCTTTGAGATACCCGGTTCAAGCCAGGGTTCTCAGGGCTTCTAGACTCCTTGCTGTGAACCTAAGACCTGAGTGCTATGAGGGGGTAGTTCCATAGTCATGGACTCTGGAAGCCTGGGCAGCCTTGACTGTTTCCTGAGAAGTTCATCAAAACCAAGACATTATCTGCATATATCTCACTTAATCAAACCCCAGCCATTGCAGGGGCCTCAGTCCCTCCTATTCTCTGCCTGTGATTCACAATAGCTTAGTCTCTCGAGGGCTGTAATACTTGGGCCTATTTTTGGTTACTGGGTTTAGTGTGCTTGGTGGCACTGGTGTCCTGCGATATGCAGGAGCTCATACTAGATGATCTAGATAATGATCTCAAATAACTCCTCAGGTTCAGAACTATCAGGCTCAGGGATGACTCATCAGGTTCAGAATGCTGAAGGCAACATAGCCACATAGCCAAGCACAGAATTCTGAGCCACTGTGCATGCTCAGAATTCATGTCCCCCCTTAAATCCCCCCACTCAGAATATAAATTCTGCTGGAGATGTGCTGCAATTACACATTTTGCCCACCAGGGGCTGCTGTGATGCCAGAAGAGAGGGCAGCCAGCTGGCAGAGAAGCTACATTCCCCACTGCAGGGCCAGAGGAGGAGGCACAGGATGGACAGAGCAGGTCACACAGGGCTGCTGGGGGGTCACAGACTGAGATTCAGAAGGGCTAGTGTGGGGTACAGATTGGAGTGTGGGCTCAGGAACTAATGGGGTGACAACACTGAGCCAGGGGCAGAAGAAGAGAGGGGTTGCAGGGACACATGGAGACAGGGGAAGATGAGTCTGACTGGGAAAGGCTAGGGGTCTGCAATGGTCTGCATAGAGGAGCCTCTCCAACTGCTCCCCCAACCTCCCCCAAGTTCCATACTTCTCCCAACAACACCCACAACCCTCCAGGTACCTCTGACTCCCCCAAGCATTTGCACTCCTTCTGAGGGCTTCAGGAAATACGTTTCTGTACAGTAGTTTAAATGAATTGTTACTCAAAGCTCTGTATTAATATGCCTAGTAAATAATTTATTTGTCAAAAAAAGTTTCCTGAATCTTTTTTTCTGACTGTATTGTTACAGACATACTTATTGACAGGTATTTTAAAATAAATTACCAAAATAACTGAAACTGGAGTGAATATATTGTGTTATTTTGGCAACTAAAAATGCAGAATTTTGCAGAATTTTAAAATATTGTGCGCAAAATTTTTATTTTTTTGGTGCAGAATTTTTAACTTTTTGGCAAAGAATTCCCCCAGGAGTAGAGCATGGACTCAGGCTCGTTCTCCTTCTAACTGTTGCCAGAGTCAGCTCCATTTACATTTACACTGAGGTGAATGAGAGGAGCACCAACCCCATTGACTGCAATGGAGTTACTCCCAAATTACACTGGGATGAGTGAGAGGAGAACCAGTGTCATTGACTCAATTGGAGTTACTGCTATTTTATACCAGTGTGCCTGAGAAGTAAATCAGGCCCATTCTGCTAAGCAGAGTTACTCCTGACTTATGTTAGTGTCAATGCATGAGGAACCAAGTCCATTAAATTCCTGTGCATTGAATTTCGAGTTCTGATCAGTCTGATTTATTGCTTTGTGAATTTTACTTTGCTTTCCAGCTCAGATGCAGAAGCAATTAACCTGAAGATCTTCAGCAGAGATGGGATTTAGCATCACCCCATAGAATCATTAAAAATAATAGGCCAGGCTTCAGCCTGTATAATTCTACTCACTTTAGTGGAGATACACCAATTTACACCAGGTAAGTGTTTGGCCTGTTGGGACATTGGAATCCTTTAGAATGAGGGATGTATTCAGTACTTAATTTGTAATGAAAGAGGTGCCAGGGCTCAAGCAATTAGGTGCCGGGCCTCAAGCAATATTTTTACTTTCATAAGAGACACAGCAAGCCCAGAGGTGCTGGGGCTATGAACTGTCAAGCCCAGATGTGCTGGGGTTCATCTCTGGCAAGCCCTGGTACAAATTAAGCACTGGATATATCATTTTATATGCATTATTAGCAGGGTCTGCAAACAGCGAAGGAGTTTTATTTTTTGCTTTTCACCTGTAAATAAAAGTTTGTTCATTCTCAACTCCCTATCTGAGGGATTATGCAGGGAAGATATCCGACTAGCACATGGTGAAAATTTGCAACATGTTTGCTATTCATCCCAGAAGCTCTTAAGCTTCCATGTCTGTATCAGTGTATACCCCGTCCCGCATTGTGAGCTACAGCAGGCAGGGAAAAAACACCATTGTGAAAAATGAAGGCAGGGAGGTAGCTCCCTTTTATGAACACCCAGCCAGCCAGTTATCTATAAAATCCCTTTTAGTAGCTGTTCTCTACTTGCTTTACCAGTAAAAGGTTAAAAAGTCTCACTACCATGTATAGGTAAAAGGACATAAGTGGGCATCTGGCTAAAAGAGCCAATGGGAAGGATAGAATTTTTTAAAATTGAGGAAAAACTGGCCGTTGTCTGTCTGTTGTTGTTCTCCCGGCTGGAGGCAGACAGGGCAACAGCCATGCTGTAAGAAGCTTGGGGCCAGATATGAAAAATCATTAGTATCATACCTAGAAACTACTCATTTGAAACGCTGGATATGCAAGTAGATCAGGAAATGTCCAGGAAGACGCGCTTAGGTTTATCTCTTTTTATTCCTTTATGGCTTGTGGATTCATAGAATCATAGAAGATTAGGGTTGGAAGAGACTTCAGGAGGTCATCTAGTCCAACCCCCTGCTCAAAGCAGGACCAACACCAACTAAATTATCCCAGCCAGGGCTTTGTCAAGCCGGGCCTTAAAAACCTCTAAGGATGGAGACTCCACCACCTCCCTAGGTAAGCCATTCCAGTGCTTCAACACCCTCTTAGTGAAATAGAGTTTCCTAATATCCAACCTAGACCTCCCCCACTGCAACTTGAGACCATTGCTCCTTGTTCTGTCATCTGCCACCACTGAGAAGAGCTGAGATCCATCCTCTTTGGAATCCCCCTTCATGTAGTTGAAGTCTGCTATCAAATCCCTCCTCTCTTCCCTTCTGCAGACTAAACAAGACCAGTTCCCCGAACCTCTCCTCATAAGTCATATGCCCCACCCCCTAATCATTTTGTTGCCCTCTGCTGGACTCTCTCCAATTTGTCCACATCCTTTCTTGAGTGGGGGCCCCAAAACTAGACTCAATACTCTGTATGTGGCCTCACCAATACTGAATAAAGGGGAATAATCACTTCCCTCGATCTGCTGGCAATGCTCCTATTAATGCAGCCCAATATACCATTAGCCTTCTTGCCAACAAGGGCATACTATTGTCTCATATCCAGCTTCTCATCCACTGTAATCCCCAGGTCCTTTGCTGCAGAACTGCTGCTTAGCCAGTCGATCCCCAGCCTGTAGCAGTGCAGGACTCTGCACTTGTCCTTGTTGAACCTCATCAGATTTCTTTTCGCCCAATCCTCCAATTTTTCTAGGTCACTCTGGACCATAACCCTATCTTCCAGCTTATCTACCTCTCTCCCCATTTTAGTATCATCTGCGAACTTGCTGAGGGCGCACTCCATGCCATCTTCCAGATCATTAATGAAGATGTTGAACAAAACCTGCCCAAGGACTGACTCCTGGGGCACGCCACTTGATAGTGGCTGCCAACTATACATTGAGCTGTTGATCACTACCCATTGAGCACGACAATCTAGTCAGCTTTCTATCCATCTTATAGTTCATTCATCCAATCCATACATTTTTAACATGCTGGCAAGAATAATGTGGGAGACCGTATCAAAAGCTTTGCTAAAGTCAAGATATATCACATCCTCTGCTTTCCCCATATGCACAGAGCCAGTTATCTCATCATAGAAGGCAATCAGGTTGGTCAGCTATGACTTGCCCTTGGTGAATCCATGTTGACTGTTAGGGATCACCTTCCTCTCCTCCATGTGCTTCAAAATGGTTTCCTTGAGGACTTGCTCCATGATTTTTCCAAGGACTGAGGTGAGGTCTGTAGTTCCCCGGATTCTCCTTCTTTTCCTTTTTAAAGATAGGCACTATATTTGCCTTTTTCCAATCATCCAGGACCTCCCCTGATCGCCATGAGTTTTCAAAGATAATGGCCAAAGGCTCTGCAATCACATCAGCTAATTCCCTCAGCACCCTCAGATGCATCAGATCTGGACCCAGGGACACCAGGGTGCGGCCGGTGACGTGTCGCCTCTGCTGCCCACCCATCGGCCCTTTATGTGCTTCCCCGCTGCCTGGCCTCTTCCTGCTTTGCCCCTTCACCCCCACAGACCCCGCTGCTCCTTCATATCCCCCAGTGGGGTGTGTCCTTCTCTCAACGCTGTGCAGAAGACCAGCCTCTGGTCAGAATGCTCAGCTCACCATCAGCCTGTCTGGTAGGCTCCCTCCTTCGCCATTGCCTCTGGCTGAGCCCGCGCCCCGGGAAATCCTAAGCCCTCTGGGCTGGGGCACTGGCCAGGAGGAGCCAAGCCCTGCATGTGCCAAAGCCCTAAACAGCGCTGGCATGGGAAACCCTCTCCTCAGCTAAGCTCTGGAGTGGCGCGGATGAGGGGGAAGTGATTTCCAGTCTGTGCATTCCCCGAACCTGCAGGCTCCAGAGCAGGCCCCAGGGCAGGGGCTTAGCACCCTCTTCACCTTTGCTGAAGCCCCTGCAGTCAGGTTCCCTGGGCCTTGGTGCACAATGCATCCTTAGCACTTAACCCCTTCCTGCTCATGCTGCAGCCCAGGGACAGGAGGCAGATGGATTATATTGATGGCCAACAGCAGCCTGGAGGTGTTAGCTACCTTTTGACACTGTGCAGGCAGGAAGGGACAACTTGCTTCCAGCCTCATGGGAGTGGTGGGGAGGGGAAGATATGAACTCTGCAAAGACACAGACCAGGTCATCCCTTCCCCTTCTCCTCCTCCCCTGTGACTGGAAGCAGCTCCCATCCCTTCCCTCCCACCCAGTGCCAAAAGGCTGCTGCTGGCCACATGCTGGTGTGAACTCTGGCGGAAATATGGGTGGGCATTTGACCCTGCGTGCTCTCCCTACATGTTGCCTTGGGAAGACATGGCACCAGGTACCAGGAAAGGAAGGTCCATCCCAAAGTCCCAGCCAGGCATGGATGGTAGAGAGCACTGGACAGGGAGGGTCGGATTGTTCGATCACCTCTTCTGTGTGAGAGAGTTGTGTGTGTGTCACCCCTCCCCATGCAAACCCTAACGTATTAAAGAATCCAACTACGCATAATTTTTTTTTAACTAGGGGTCAGTCAACTTGATGTTAATTTGAACATTTGTATGAATGATTGCCATTGAACTCACTTGAATACAAGTAATTTTACCAGGTGTCCCATATTCAACAAAGGGAAAATGGTCACCTGACCAAGAAGGCCAGTGGTGAAACTGGGGCTAGATCTCAGGTCTCCTGAGTACTAGCCCAGAGCACTATCCACTAGGTCATAATACCTATACACGCTACTGCAACTAGTAGCTGGGGCCAGAATGGGCAGAGTCCAGAAGGTCAGTACTGGAGGGACAGAAGCCAAATACCAGAGCTGGAGGATAAACTGTATTCATAAGCCAGAGGGATAGCCAGGGATCACTACTGGAGAGACAGAAACCGAATGCCAGAACTGGAAGGTCAACCCAAGTCATAAGCCACAGGCAGAGCTGGGGATCAAAGCCAGAGGTGTGACTCTGGAGGGAGCAGGGGCTGGATCAGAGATTACAATTAGGTTGGAGCAGGAACTGAAAGAAAGCAGTCGCTAGGATAAGTGTAAGCGGGGGAATGGTCCCGCTATTGTGGGGAACTTTCCTGGCTTCTGCACTACCCCGGTGAAGTGGGCTAGCGAAAGGATCCAAGTCCTCGCTCCCACTTCCTTTACCCAGAGGCCTCCCTGCCCTTGAGGGTTCCCCTTCCACTCTCCTGTCTGGCAGTGTCCTCGTAAACCCCGACAAGGCTGGGCCCAGGATTCCGGGGGGGGCTCGACCCCCAACCCTGCTGTGGTCACCCAGGACAGGGGCTAGGGTGTCCCCACTCCGGGGTACTCTCTCTGCACTGGGCACCTCCCTGACCCACTGATCATTTCATACAATTTAAAGCAAATACAAGTTGTTTAATTAACAATTAATTTTAAAAAAAGAATAAGGAAAAATGGGAAAGGTTAAAGGAAAACACATCACCCTGCTCTGTGGCAGGGAACATTACAAACAGCGTCTCTGGAACGTCAGGGCAGTTCACAGTCTGTTCCTTGTAGGTCCCAGGCTCCTTCTCAGGCCCTGGCTGTGCTGCAGAGACGCTGCGGGTTGGACACTTGCTCTGGTGGTGGCCACACGCTCTCAGGCTCTAGGTGGCAGGACCCTTTTTCCCAGCGTCGGCCCCACCCAGTCGGGGTTATGATCCCCCTGCAAGTCTGGCCTGCAAGGCCTCTTGGCTGAGGTGTCTCCCTGTGCTGGGCCCACTGCCCAGGGTCCCCCTCACTCTCCCCAGCTGCTCACTGCACTCGGACTGCACACGGCTCCGGACTGCCCCAGCCCCAGCTCCGGACTGCTCCAGGCCCGGCTCCAGCTCCAGCTCCACTCTGCCTCAGCACGGTTGCTGCTGCTGATCTGCCTTCAGCTCCCTGGGCTGCTTCTCTGGCCTCTCTGGCTCTGGTTGCTGCAGCTCTGTCCCCAGGACAGGTCTGCTATCTCTGGGCTGTGCTTTGGCTTTGGGGCTGCAGCTCTGCTCCCAGCAGCTTAGCTCGGGCCCCTGCTCTCTCCTTAGCTCGGCCCCACTCTGTCTGACTCAGGCCATTCCAGTTCACACGGAGGACGGGACCCCCTCTGGCCTCCTGACTCCCTGATTAGCCTGCCCGCCCTGTCAATCAGGCTGATCTGGAGCATTGGCCTCTCCCCATTGTGCCTGGGGACTGTCAGTCTCAGGCTCCTGATTTGCCATCGACCCTTCCCCTTTTAGTGCTGGGAGCTAGCCAGCCAAAACACTCCCACTGAATGTTACTAAGGGGGCAACAGTCCCCTTACATGAGGGTGAGTGCAGCTGCAGGCATGGTATTCATTGAGCAGCCACAGAGCTGCTGTGGGGGCTAGGCTTATGAGCAGGATTGCTAAGCCAGCTGCCATTCAGGGAGCTGTGGCCACTCTGTGAGTTCCCAGGCAGTGCAGTTAGGCTCGTTGGTTGCCTAGGCCTTGGCTACACTTACCCGCTAGTTCGACAGCTGGAAATCGAACTTCTGGGTTCGACTTATCGCGTCTAGTCTGGACGCGATAAGTCGAACCCGGAAGTGCTCGCCGTCGACTGCGGTACTCCAGCTCGCCGAGAGGAGTACCGCGGAGTCGACGGGGGAGCCTGCCTGCCGCGTGTGGACCAAGGTAAGTTCGAACTAATTCGAACTAAGGTACTTCGAACTTCAGCTACGTTATTCACGTAGCTGAAGTTGCGTACCTTAGTTCGAATTAGGGGGGTAGTGTAGACCTGGCCCTAGAAGCACAGTTAGTCAGGGAGCAACTGTTCTAAGCTGGTCTGGTCCCTGACAGTCCCATACCCTATAAAAGGAAAGATTTGGGGGAGCCAAGATAGAAGTGAGCCAGCTGCTGTTGTATCACCAGTTGCACAGGGTTCAGTGAAGGTAGCTCCTCTTTCTGGATTGTGGTGTGTTAATCTTTGATGTCCTTGCTCCAATGGCTATTTAGTTTTTTACACCAAGTGGAGAAAATGAGAGATTGTGGCAAACACACACAGGAATATCTCATTGGCCAGGGCACTCACATGTGGTGTAGATGACTTCCATTTGAATCCCGGCTACACATCAGGGAACTGAGGGGGCAATTGAATCTTTCACCCACAACTTAGGTGAGTCATGTAACTGTTAGGCTAAAGATGATCAGGAAGCCTCCTCTTCTAGCTATTTTGTGAATCCTTTACCTTGCTTTGGTCAAAATGCCTGGAGGTTCAAACAAAATGAAAGTCTTCTTTGATTTGCCCAAAACTATTAGGCAAATTCAGCACAAAGTTTACGTTGGCCCAGAACAACGTTTTTCAGTGAATAAACTATTCATCCATACAATTGCACAGAGCTCTACTCTGAACTAACTGGCCCACAGAAACCTCTCCACCCATGGGCCAACAATTGATTCCACGCAGGACACTGAAACCATGTGCCTGATTCTGGTACCAGCCTGTTGTGGTATGTGGGTCTACAAATTTACCCTAATTATGAGTTTAACTGTGAGAAGTAAGTGAAAATTCATAAGATGTCACAATAACCTAGAACAACAAATATTGGTGGGAAAAGGTACAAAAGAGAGACATAACAGCTGAATTAATTGAAATAAAAAGGTATAACTTGAGGACTGTGTTAAGATCATGCCTGGTAAACAAGAAAAGTGTGGGACCAGAAATCACTGACCCAAATTTGGTCTGCCAGAAACTAGGCTTAATTTGTGGACAAAATAAAGGAGGGGACGGGCTATTCCACCCATCACTCCCTTTTGGGACCCTTAAAGAAAGAGATTTTGGGGAGAAAAATTGGCCAATGCAGTGAGAGTCACCATCATAGCTGCCACCACCACCATCGCCTGGGACTTCAGGCCTTCTTCATCCCAATCTTGACAGATGTCCTGACTAGACCAGGCAGAAAGAGGGACCCAGATGACATTGGCACCTCTATTGGCTCCAGCTGAATCCCAAAAACCTGGGATGAAATGGGACCAGATTGTAACAATGACAGCAACAACCAGAGCTCCAGCCCATCTCAACTAGCTTCGTCTCATTTCCCTGATAGCACAGTTATTACCATGTTCGATACTGTCTAAGAGACTGTCAGACAAGCGAGTTTTACTTGTAAAAGCTCTCTCCAGATGAAATGGAGACAGGGATGTTGTTAAAATGAAATCCTTATTTAAAACTTTACATTTAAAATGCTTGAACAGTTTCCCCTTCTTTCTTTATCTTTAATCAAAGGTTAATAGAATTTTTAATGGCATGTTTGCCATGGTACTAAGCAAGCTGAGGTCTCTGTATACCAAACCCTGAACCTTGTTTAACACTGTTTAATGTTGGACAGTAATGTTAATACCTTTGGCCCAGACACTCCATCTAAATTAATACAAGAACAACAGGGAAAATGATGCCTCTTTTGCTCACATGGAGTAGTATTTTATTCCATGAGTAGACCTATTGAACTCAGTGGGACTTGTCACAGAGTAAGGTAGTACTCCATGTGAGTAAGGTAGGAAAAATGGTGCCTTTACATTCCCACAGGTTAGAGTGTGTAGTAAAGGCCAGATTGTGATTCCTTCACTCATATTGGTAAACGTTTACTATCACTAATAACGCCACTGACTTCAGTGGGACTATTCATGTGTGTAACTATTCACAAGTGTGACCAAGGTGTTCATAAGCTGGCCCTCAGTTAGCACACAGAAATGGTCAGTTAGCACCCTAGGTGACAAATTTTAATCAGTGTGACATAAACTTGAAATAAAATCTGCATTCCATTTCCTGAGTGGTGCAGCACTTACCTGTTCTGATGAATCTGCTAACAGCACATGACTCAAACTTACGCATACCCCCTGATGTTACATAGGCCATATCTACACTAACAAGCCAAGTCGATCTAAATTATGCTAGTTAAATTACATAAATTATGTAATTTAAATAGACATAGCTTAGATCGATGTACTGCTGTGTCTACACCGAACTGTGTTGATGGGATACCCTCTCCTGTCAACATAGATTCTGACTCTCGGGGAGGTGAAGTACTGAAGTTGATGGGAAAGTGCTCGGCCATTGAGTTATTGCATCTTCACCAGATCCAGTAAATCGACACTGCTGCATCGATTGGCGCTGCGCCAATTTAGCAAGTAGTGAAGACAAGCCCATAGAACTGGCTGGATTCCCCTTGATGCCCTTTGGAGTTAATAGCTGCTTTGGCCTGGTCTACACTACAAGTTTAGGTCAACTTTAGCAGCGTTAAATCAAAGTAAGCCTGGACACGTTCACATGACGAAGCCCTTTCTTTCGACTTAAGGGGCCCTTTAAACTGGTTTCTTTACTCCACCTCCGACGAGGGGATTAGTGATAAAATTGGCCTTAGCGGGTCAGAATTGGGGTAGTGTGAATGGAATTCGACGTTATTGGCCTCTGGGAGCTATCCCACAGTGCTTCATTGTGACCGCTCTGGACAGCACTCTCAACTCAGATGCACGGACCAGGTAGACAGGAAAAGCCCCGCAAATGTTTGAATTTCATTTCCTGTTTGCCCAGCGTGGAGAGCACAGGTGACCATGCGGCACAGGAAACCGTGATGGAGTCCCAGGATCGCAAAAGAGCTCCAGCATGGACCAAATGGGAGGTACGGGATCTGCTCGCCATATGGGGAGATGAATCAGTGCTAGCCGAACTCCGTAGCAGTAAACAAAATGACAAAATATTACAAAAAGGTCTCCAAGGTCATGAAGGACAGAGGCCATAACAGGGACGCACAGCAATGCCGCGTGAAAATTAAGGAGCTAAGGCAAGGTTACCACAAAGCCAGAGAGGCAAACGGAAGGTCCGAGGCAGAGCCGCAAACATGCCGCTTCTACGCGGAGCTGCATGCCATGCTAGGAAGTGCAGCCACCAGTACCCCAACCATGTGCTATGACTCTGTCACTGGAAAAACACACAGGGAAGAGGGTTCGGGGTACGAGGAACATGAGGATGAAGATAATGTAGATAGCTCACAGCAGGAAGGAAGTGGAGAAACCGTTTTCCCCAACAGCCAGGATATGTTTATCACCCTGGACCTGGAGCCAGTAACCCCCGAACTCACCCAAGGCATGCTCCCAGACCCTGAGGGCACACAGGGGACCTCTGGTGAGTGTACCTTTGTAAATATTACACATGGTTTAAAAGCAAGCATGTTTAATAATCAATTATTAATTTGCCCTGGAAATCGCGGCCAGTACAGCTACTGGAAAAATCTGTTAATGTGTATGGGGATGGAGCGGAAATCCTCCAGGGACATCTCCAGAAAGCTCTCTTTCATGTACTCCCAAAGCCTTTGCAAAAGGTTTCTGGGGAGGGCTGCCTTATCCCGTCCACCATGGTAGGACACTTTACCACGCCAGGCCAGTAGCACGTAGTCTGGAATCATTGCATAACAAAGCATAGCAGCGTATGGTCCTGGTGTTTGCTGGCATGCAGACAACATCCATTCCTTATCGCTCTTTGTTATCCTCAGGAGAGTGATATCATTCACGGTCACCTGGTTGAAATGGGGACATTCAGAGATGCCCCTTCCTGCTCTGCTGAACAGAAATGTTCCCCGCTGTTAGCCACACAGTGGGGGAGAGGGGTGAAGTGATCATCCCCGATAATTGGGTGTGCGGGAGAGGGGGGTTAGTTGGGTTTGTGCTGCATGTTAACCCGGAAACTGCAGCCCCTCCTTTTACATTGCAAACCCATTTTAAATGGCCAACCCAATGGGTGCTTGGTATGGGAAATGAGGGCGCTACTGTTTGAAACCATTCCCACATGTTAAGAAGGTTAAAAAATCCAAAAGACTGTGGCTTACCATGGCTGCCTGCAAGCCAAAATCTGTTGCCTGGCACTGCGTGAGTGATCTCTCACGCCAAAGTGGCAGGCCCTCAATATAAGAGGAAAAATGCGAACTTGTAACGAAACCACATGTGCTGTGTAATGTGAACAGCAAAATTTAATGTGAAAGATTGTACCCATTGTTCTCTAAAATGTGTCTTTTTTAACCACCTCTCCCTTCTCCTCCACCAGCCGCAAATGTTTCTCCTTCACAAAGGCTAGTGAAGATTAGAAGGAGAAAACGGCGAACTTGGGATGATATGTTCACGGAGCTCCAGATGTCCTCCCACACTGAAAGAGCACGGCAGAATGCGTGGAGGCAGTCAATGTCAGACTACAGAAAAGCACAGTATGAACAAGAGGAGAGGTGGCAGGCTGAATCGTGGAATGAACAGAGCAAGTGGCGGGCTGAAGATGATAGGTGGCGTCAGCTTGCAGACAGAAGGCAGGAATCAATGATCCGGCTGCTGGAGCATCAAACTGATATGCTCTAGCATATGGTTGAGCTGCAGGAAAGGCAGCAGGAGCAGAGACTGCTGCTACATCCCCTGTGTAAACAACAGCCCTCCTCCCCAAGTTCCATAGCCTCCTCACCCAGACTACCAAGAACATGGTGGGGGTTTCACCGGCCACCCAGTCACTCCACTCCAGATGATTGCCTGAGCATCGGAAGGCTTGCCTTCAATCAGAGTTAAAGTTTTAAACTGCAGTGTGTTCTTTTCCTTCCCTCCTCCCCCAGCTATCCCAGGCTACCTTGGCAATTATCCCCCTAGTAGTGTGATGAATTAATAAAGAATGCATGAATGTGAAGTAACAATGACCTTATTGCCTCTGCAAGCGGTGCTCGAAGGGGGGAGGGGAGGGTGGGGTGGTTGGTTTACAGGGAAGTAGAGTGAACCAGGTGGGGGGGGAGGGTTCATCAAGGAGAAACAAACAGAAGTTTCACACCGTAGCCTGACCAGTCACAAAACTCGTTTTCAAAGCTTCTCTGATGCGCACCGCACCCTGCTGTCCTCTTCTAACTACCCTGTTGTCTCGCTGTGCGTAATCAGAGGCCAGGCGATGTGCCTCAACCTCCCACCCCGCCATAAATGTCTCCTCCTTACGCTCACAGATATTCTGGAGCGCACAGCAAGCAGCAATAACAATGGGGATATTCTTTTCACTGAGGTCTGAGCTAGTCAGTAAGCTGCGCCAGCGCGCTTTTAAACGTCCAAATGCACATTCCACCACCATTCGGCACTTGCTCAGCCTGTAGTTGAACAGGTCCTGACTACTGTCCAGGCTGCCTGTGTATGGCTTCATGAACCATGGCATTAAGGGGTAGGCTGGGTCCCCAAGGATCACGATAGGCATTTCAACATCCCCAATGGTTATTTTCTGGTCCGGGAAGAAAGTCCCTTCCTCCAGCTTTTGAAACAGACCAGAGTGCCTGAGGTCGCGAGCATCATGTACCTTTCCCGGCCACCCCACGTTGATGTTGGTGATACGTCCCTTGTGATCCATCAGGGCTTGCAGCAGCATTGAAAAGTACCCCCTGCGGTTTATGTACTCGGTGGCTTGGTGCTCCGGTGCCAAGATAGGGATATGGGTTCCGTCTATTGCCCCACCACAGTTTGGGAATCCCATTGCAGCAAAGCCATCCACTATTGCCTGCTCGTTTCCCAGAGTCACTACCCTTGCTATCAGCAGGTCTTTGATTGCCCTGGCAACTTGAATGACAGCAGCCCCCACAGTAGATTTGCCCACTCCAAATTGATTCCCGACTGACTGGTAGCTGTCTAGCATTGCAAGCTTCCACAGGGCTATTGCCACTCGCTTCTCAACTGTGAGGGCTGCTCTCATCCTGGTATTCTGGCGATTCAGGGCAGGGGAAAGCAAGTCACAAAGTTCCATGAAAGTGCCTTTACACATGTGAAAGTTTCACAGCCACTGGGCATCGTCCCACACCTGCAGCACGATGTGGTCCCACCAGTCTGTGCTTGTTTCCCGGGCCCAGAATCGGCGTTCCACGGCATGAACCTGCCCCAGTAACACCATGATTTCCACATTGCTGGGGCCTGTGCCTTGTGAGAGGTCTATGTCCATGTCAATTTCCTCATTACTCTCATCGCCGCGCTGCAATCGCCTCCTCGGCTGGTCCTGGTTTCGCTTTGGCATGTCCTGGCTCTGCATATAGTCCAGGACAATGCACGTGGTGTTCATAGTGCTCATAATTGCCGCTGTGATCTGAGCTTCTTCCATGATCCCAGGGCTATGGCATCTGGTCTGAAAAAAGGCGCAAAACTAGTATCTGATGGATGGAGGGAGGGAGGGGTGAGTGACGACATGGCGTACAGGTACAGGGAATTAAAATCAACAAAGGTGGCTGTGCATCAGGGAGAAACACAAACAACTGTCACACAGAATGGCCCCCCCAAAGATTGAACTCAAAACCCTGGGTTTAGCAGGCTGTTGATTTCACGGAGGGAGGGGGAAGCAAATGAATACAGAAAAAATCTATTTTTTACATCTGAAGCTGGCAGACGACGGTGCAGCATGACTGATAGCTCTCGGCATTTTCTGGGTTCTTGGCAGAAAATACTGAGAGCTTGGCAGAAAATAGCATACTGTGACTGATAGCCATCATCGTCGATACTGTTCGATAGGACTGAGCATGTCTGCTCAGGTGCCCATGATTGACAGTCACTGCAGTACGACAACGACGGATATCAATCGTAATATACCATCTTCTACCAAAAGGCAAGGAGCTGCTTCTGTGTGCAATGCAGCCTCACGTCTGCCAGCCCCACGTCTGCCAGCATCCAGATCTCCAATAAAGGCTACCAGTCATACTGCAACATCTACTGACAAAAGGCAATTAGCTGCTGTTGTGTAGCAATGCAGTACCACATCTGCCGGCACCCAGAGGACATATGGTGACGGTGAGCTGAGCTGAGCTGAGCGGGCTCCATGCTTGGTGTGGTATGTTGTCTGCACAGGTAACCCAGGTAAAAAGGCGCGAATCGATTGTCTGCTGTTGCTCTGATGGAGGGGGAGGTGCCTGACGACATGAACCCAGAACCCCCCGCGACACTGTTTTGCATCATTCAGGCATTGGGATCTCAACCCAGAATTCCAGTGGGCGGCGGAGACTCCAGGAACTGTTGGATAGCTACCCACAGTGCAACACTCCGGAAGTCGATGCTAGCCTCAGTACTGTGGACATGGTCCGCCGACTTAATGCACTTAAAGCATTTTATGTGGCGACACACACAATCGGCTGTATACAACCAATTTCTATAAAACTGTCTTCTATAAATTCGACCTAATTTCGTAGTGTAGACATTTGTCTCTACTGAGGAAGAATTTCTTGGCCTCAAAGACATTTCCACCACTTGCTTCTCTGGGACTCAGTGGGGATGAATCAATTTTGCTACACATAGTGGAACCAGAGCCTCAGCTGGTGAAAATCAACATAGCTCCATGAACTTGCATAGGGCAATGCCAATTTACAGCAGCTGAGGATCTGGCCCAGCAAATTTTGTTCCTCCTGCTTGGTCTTATTTAGTTGCTATAATTTAACATTAATTTCATTTTAGCTTTAACCACTCCTGAAAAATCTGTAAGTACTTTCTGCCTCTAGGCATTTAGTGAAATGGGCCAAATTCATCCGGAATGTAATGTTGTTCACTCCAGTGGTGCAACACCAAATTTTAACAATCCCTTCTGAATCCTATTTGAAGTTGAAAGTCTTTTTCATGATCGTGGCAAACACTTTTAAATAATAATGCCTAGTGGGACCCATTAATATTAACATCCTTTCATTGTTCACTTCTTAATTTTGAAGGGATAAATGGATACAAATTACAGATCAATAACATAATTATAATAAAATTCCATATAGCCACTAGATCAGGTAGCTATCAAGATGCTTCGATACCAAGGTGTTGGGAACCAGAGAAACATCTACAGTGAACAGAAATGGATTATTTTTTCCCAATATGTTAATCCCAGTTTTAAGATAACAGCAAAGCTCAATTTGATATTTTCTATTGTTGTTTGCAGTGTTGTTGTGGCAGTATTTGTCCCACAATATTAGAAAGACAAGGTGTGTCATAAACAAATAGTTAAGGGTTAATGCCTCTTTTACCTGTAAAGGGTTAAAAAGTTCACGTAGCCTAGCTGACACCTGACCAAAGGAACCAATGGGGGGACAAGATGTTTCAAGCAGGAAGGAGGGAATTTTTTCCTTTGTCTCAGTGTTTGTTAGTTTTCAGTTTTGTGCCGGAGTGAAAAGACCCAGGAATCAAAAAGGGTAGTGAATATTAAAGAAGGAATAAATTAGTTTATGTTTATTTTCTTTTGTGACTTGTCTTGTGCATTAGAGGGATAATCAAATTGGGTTTTCTTTTGTGTAACTAAGGTTTTGCCCAGGGAAACAACCTCTGTGTTTTAAATCTGTTGTCTGTGAGAGTAGCTTATATGCTAATCTCACAGAGGTATTTCTTTTACCCCTTTTCTTTAACTAAAAGCCTTCTTTTTAAGAACCTGATTAATTTTGTCCTTGTTTTAAGATCCATGGGGTTTGGATCGGTGTTCACCAGGAAATTGGTGGAGAAGTCTCTCAAGGTTACCTAGGGAAGGGTTACAGTACTTTGGAGGGAGAGATATTGGGGGAGAAGACAGAGTTTTCCAAATAACTCAAACAATTGTTTTAAACTATTTGGGTGGTGGCAGCATACTGATCTAAGATACTAATTAAGCATAGGGGTTCTCATGCAGGTCCCCACATCTGTACCCTAAAGTTCAGAGTGGGGATGAAACCTATGACAAAGTGCTTAAGGTAATTTTTTATATTGACCAAATTCAGTTGGTGACAGACAAGGTTTCGAGCTACACAGAGCACTTCAGATATGGGAAAGGTGCTGAGAGTGTCACAGCTAAACACAAGGTGGAACAGATTGTTTAGATAAAGTAGTTAACACTGGAAATAGGGATAAAAGGAATCTAGATGTTGACCTTTTAGTTTTCTTAGGAAATGAGCAGGAGTCAGGCTAACTCCAACTCTGATAACACTGGTCTACAATTTTTGAGAAGTCGTCTGCTTCAGAGATAAAATGTGCTATTAATTATGTATTTTGATGTGCTGAATTCAAATATGACAATTAAAACAACTGATTGGCTACTGTTTCTATGATATTTACATTTTTACATGCTATGTCTATGTACATTGTGTAGATAGTAGTGTTTTAACCATAAATTGTAAATCTATGTCTTTTCATGTGTTTATGATTGCTTTACATAATAATATTTCACCTGTCCCATTTATGTAACACTTTAAAAATCAGCAAAAGGGTTATATAACTAAAATTTATTATGAAACAAAAGGCAAAAAACTATTATTTACATAGTTTAGTCCTATTCAGTGTCTACTCGGTGCTTCTTGGCTTGTCTCTTGTATTCATTAAATGGAGCATCTCTTGTCACTGTCCAGCAATAGTCTGCAAGCATTGATAGGCTCCATTTGCCCTGATAGTGTTTCTCCATTGTTGCAATGTCCTGGTGAAATCGCTTGCCGTGCTCGTCGCTCACTGCTCCGCAGTTCGGTGGAAAAAAATCTAGATGCGAGTGCAAAAAATGTATCTTTAGTGACATGTTGCAACCAAGGCTTTTGTAAGCCTTGAGGAGGTTTTCCACCAACAACCTGTAGTTGTCTGCCTTCTTGTTTCCGAGAAAATGTATTGCCACTAACTGGAAGGCTTTCCATGCCGTCTTTTCCTTGCCACGCAGTGCATGGTCAAATGCATCATCTCGAAGAAGTTCACGAATCTGAGGCCCAACAAAGACTCCTTCCTTTATCTTAGCTTCACTTAACCTTCGAAATTTTCCATGGAGGTACTTGAAAGCTGCTTGTGTTTTGTCAATGGCCTTAGTAAAGTTCTTCATCAGACCCAGCTTGATGTGTAAGGGTGGTAAAAAATCTTCCTTGATTCAACAAGTGGTGGATGCTGAACACTTTTCCTCCCAGGCTCCAATGACTGTCGGAGTGGCCAATCTTTCTTGATGTAGTGGGAATCTCTTGCACGACTATCTCATTCGCAGAGAAAACAGCAGTACTTTGTGTATCCAGTCTGCAGACCAAGCAAGAGAGCAACAACCTTCAAATCGCCACAAAGCTGCCACTGATGTTGGTCATAGTTTATGCACCTCAAAAGTTGTTTCATGTTGTCATAGGTTTCCTTCATATGGACTGCATGACCAACTGGAATTGATGGCAAAACATTGCCATTATGCAGTAAAGCAGCTTTAAGACTCGCCTTCGATGAATCAATGAACAGTCTCCACTCATCTGGACCGTGAACGATGTTGAGGGCTACCATCACACCATTGATGTTGTTGCACGCTACAAGATCACCTTCCATGAAGAAGAATGGACAAGATCCTTTTGACGGTCACGGAACATGCTAACCCTAACATCATCTGCCAGGAGATTCCACTGCTGTAGTCTGGAGCCCAACAGCTCTGCCTTACTCTTGAGTAGTTCCAAATCCCTGACAAGGTCATTCAGTTCACCTTGTGTTATGAGGTGCGGTTCAGAGGAGGATGGGAGAAAATGTGGGTCCTGTGACATTGATGGTTCAGGACCAGAAGATTCATCCTCTTCCTCTTCCTCGTCTGACTCAAGTGAGAATGATTCTGGTGCATCAGGAACTGGCAGTCCTTCTCCGTGGGGTACTGGGCGTATAGCTGATGGAATGTTTAGATAATGCACACTCCACTTTTTCTTCTTTGACACACCTTTCCCAACTGGAGGCACCATGCAGAAGTAACAATTTCTGGTATGATCTGTTGGCTCTCTCCAAATCATTGGCACTGCAAAAAGCATAGATTTCCTTTTCCTGTTCAACCACTGGTGAAGATTTTTTGCACAAGTGTTGCAGGATATGTGTGGGGCCCACCTCTTGTCCTGATCTCCAATTTTGCACCCAAAATAAAGGTGATAGGATTTCTTAACCATAATGGTTATACTGCGCTTTTGTGATGCAAAAGTCACTTCACCACAAATATAGCAGAAGTTATCTGCACTGTTCACACAAGTACGAGGCATCTCTGCTCACTTTGGCTACACAGAAATGTGTCCCTTTGCAAAATCAAACACTGAGAAATAAGAGAGCACAACACTGTATGATTTCTAGATTTGATATAGGGCAATTTGTTCAGCAGAGTGATGTAAGCTTCGTTATGATTGCATCATCCATGACTTCGAGGAATAACATGATGCAATTCATATCATGTGTGACGCAATACCAGCTTCAGATTGCATCATTCATTGTTTTGCCTAAAAAGCAAGTACTGTCCAAACCCAGTCATAGATTTATTCATAGATCCAGTCAAAGATGTATTTTAGTCATTTCTGGTTTAAATTGAGATCCCTTCCCTTTATAACTCACTTATCCTCCATCATTCCCAAGTCAAGGGTCGTATATACTGACCCAATAGCATATCTTGAAAACTAGAGCCAATTAACAATTGTAAGCATCATTTTTGTTCTCAGTGACCCAGAACTAGTAAAGTTTGACTACATTTATTTCAGAAGTATTTTGGCTGTAGAGCAGTGTAATATGGGACTTAAGGCAAGGCCTGAGCGAGAGGGAAGCGAGTGGGAAAAGAACTGTGAGAGAGGTTGTTTTGACCTTGTGTTAGATAAGAATGGAATGCAGACTACAGCAGAAATTGTTGAGGAAAAATAAGATATCAGGAAGGAATATGTATAAACAGTATGTAGCTGTTGATCATTATTGTACGTAACAAAAGGTATAAATGCTTGCCCTAATTGTTTATCTGAAGGAGACTTGCCGAGGCAGGGGGAATCCCTGCCCATGTGCACTCTTTCCATCTTTGCAATTGCTTGAGAATAAAACTGTCTCTGCCTTGCTGCAACCAACCTAAGAGTGAAGGCTCTGTTTTCTTCCACAACACATATTCAAAGGAACCATTCAAGATGAAGTGTCCCATTAACATTTCTGCAGTCATAGGACAAGGGGGTAGGGGTTACTGTGTTGCAGATAGTTGTAATAAACCATAAATCCAGTGTTTTTATTAAGATTATGATTGTTAGTATCTGGCTAAGTTAAGGATTTAAGCTCATAGGCCTTCGTAAAGAAGTTGTGCAGCTACCCGTTGAGGATGAGGACTGAAAGGTCAGATATGGAGTGACCGTATTATGAAAAGTGATTGCCGATGGGCGATATAGTATTTTTGTCTTTAGTCATTTAATCAACAGGGAGGTGGCAGAATTTGCAGATGATACAAAAGTACTCAAGTTTGTTAAGTTAAAAACTGACTGCAAAGTGTTACAAAGGGATTTCACTAAACTGGATGACTGAGGGACAAAATGGCAGGTGGAATTCAATGTTGATAAACGCAAAGTGATACACCTTGGAAAAATAACTCCAACTATACTTACAAAATGTTGGATACTACATTAGCTGTTACTACTCAAGAAAGAGATATTGGAGTCATTGTGGATAGTCCCAAGAAAACATCCACTCAATGTTCAGTGAGTGAAAAAAGATAATAGAATGTTAAGAACCATTAAGAAAGGGATAAATAATAAGATAGAAAATTTCATAATGCCACTATATAAATCCATGGTATGCCCACATCTTGACTATTGTATGCAGCTCTGGTCACCCCATCTCAAAAAAGATATATTGCAATTGGAAAAGGTGCAGAGAAGGGCACCAAAAATGATTAGGGACACAGAACAGGTTCTATACAAGGAGAGATTAAAAAGACTGGGACTGTTCAGCTTAGAAAAGAGACAACTATGGGGGGATATGTTATTTACCCCTTCATATAACACAAGAACTAGGGGTCACCCGTTGAAGTTAATAGGCAGTAGGTTTATACAAAAAAAAGGAAGTACTCTTCCACAGAATGTTCAATCAGCCGGTGGAATTCATTGCCATGGCATGTTGTGAAGGCCAAAAATATAACTTGTTAAAAAAAGAATTGGAAAGTTCATGGAGGATAGACCCATCAAAAGCTATTAGCCTAGGTGGCCAGTGATGTAACCCTTTGCTCTTGCTGTCCCTAAATCTCCAACTGCCAAAAGCTGGGACTGGAAAACTCAGAATTGCCCTATTCTGTTCATTCCCTCTGAAGAATCTGGCATTGGCCATGGTCAGAGAGAGGAAATGGGTCTGATCCAGTATGGATCCATTCTCATGTTCTTACCTCATAGATTGTAAGGCCAGAAGGGACCATTGTGATCATCTAGTTTGACTTCCTGTATAGCACAGGCCAAAGAACTGCCCCCCAAATATTTTTTTAGAGAAGATCTTTTAGAAAAATGTCCAATGTTGATTTAAAAATTATCAGGGTTGGAAAATCCACCATAAGCCTTGGTAAATTGTTCCAGTGGTGAATTACACTCACAATTAACAACCTGTCTGAATTTGTCTAGTTAAAGGACTAGTGTCATTAGCTGATAGTAATGGCAGACCTCCTGACCTCTCTAGAATCCTCTCTATAGCCAGGACTATAGAGGAAGATAGACACAGGCAGCCAATGTGTTATTTAAGGGCTGAGAATTAAAAACAAGAGTTATTCCTTTAGGATTTAGCCCATTGATTTCAATGGGAGTTTGCCTGAGTAAGTATTGAGGCCCTGATCGTGATCTCAGTTATTCAGTTATTCATTCTCAGTAAATGAGAAGTAACTCAGCTGAAATTAAGGGGCTGATTTTCTTCTCACTCACCCCAATGTAAATTGGTCAATGGGATTGATCCACCTTTCAATCATTGTAGTGTGAAACTGAGTAATGCCACTGTAGACAATGAGGCTTATTTTCTTCTCACTTGCACTGCTGTAAATCAAAAGTACACAGCTCTTTGGAGACTAATGGAGTTCCAATGGTTTAAAGTCAATGTAAGGGATCCACATTGGGCTAATTACTACTATTGACATGAGTCAGAACTGCAAAGTTCTCACTACACCCAAAAGCAACAGTTAATGGGAACTCAGGGTGCTCACATGCAGTAAGCAGCACTGAAGGTGCTAATTAGCCTTCCTATTGCCCAAAGAGAAACACCCAGTAGCAGCAAAAGTCCTTGAGTCTCAGGGCCCTTGGAGTTAAGATTTGGGTAGCCCTTACCTAGCGTCAGGAAGGGTGGATACTTCTTTCTCTTTTATACTCCCATTCCTGACTGAATAAGGTTTAGGAATAATGCAGTGCTAAGGGAGGAATTAGGGAGGGGTTGGAGGTTGCCTCTCCGGGGTACCTAAGGAAATGTGAAATACTAAAACTGTCTGTCACAAAATCAGTTGGAGTCAATGAAGGAAGAACTCCTGGTTCCAGAGGTAGATGAGAATCTTGTTCTAAAGTTGATCTTTCTTTCTTTCTTTCTTTCTTATATGGACAGGTAAAATTCTGAATGCAAAACTACCAACAGCTTGCTACCAACTACCAACTTCTTAGTTGGTGGACACTCTGATTTACTAGTTTAGATGTGGACATGGGATTAACAGGCATTAAGAATATTCAAAGTAAACTAGGAACAATAGGTATCAAATTTCACAGTGAAATACAGTGGAATTTAGATGCATAAATATCTTAAACTCTTGTGAATATCCCAGTTTCAATTATTATAACAGATTTCATCCTTATGTCTAGGTTGGCAGAATTCAGTTTTATTTTGTTTAAATGTTGCTAGATAACACTGATGTTTATTCTTAAGCATTTTTTTCCATTTTTTATTTATTTAAACACTCACAGTTCACATCGGGAGCAGAAGGCAGACATTAACTATTTAATGCTGGCATTACAACATGTTTTGTACACATTAAGGTGGGACTCTAATATGTTCTCAAGCAGCATTTTTCTTACTTTGTGTATCTCTACATTTCGATTATTATCAATGAAATTTTTTTGTTGGTTTGTGTGTGTACAATCAATGTTTATCCACATTTACTGATTAAAAAAAAAGATCCTTCCAAACCTACTTATGCCTTGTGAGAAATTGACTATGTCTCTGATCTGCAGTTTCCTCATCTATAAATCAAATTTGGGGGAAGGATATTGATTGATTTCATAGGGGCATTGTAGGGCAAAATTCATGTGTGGGTGTAATGATAACTGAAGACCCTCAGTAACATAGGCAGGACAGGAATTCAAGACCTTTTATTTCTAAGCTCTGCACATTCCTCTAAGCCTTGTGGCAATTACTGAAATGCATGCTTCTACTAGTCAAAAATGTGCATGTAGAATTTTTTAGTGAAAGGGGCTTCCTTAGTTTCCCTGTTAAAAATATATATCTCCCTTTTTTAAAATGCAAATTTAATTATATGCAAGACGTGAGATCGTTCCAGCTTCTCTATGTTAGCCATCATTGCAGTATCCATTTATTAATGTCTATCACCTCTTTGACATTAATCAATTAATCCTCACAACATTATATAATGTAGTTGTGACAGAATGGACCCTTGTGTCCACACCCCACCACAATATTGTAATGATCTCTGTACAGATTATGGTCTGTAATGTATCATTTCAAAACTCATAATTCGCTGGACATTATCATCCTGATAAAATATATGTGGTAACATTGAATGTGAAGTTATAGATGTCCCTGTATGATGTTATTAACACATTCCAAACCACAGCTTTACCCAAACAAAATTTGGCAAACAGTCCATCCTAAAAAAAGGAATATGTGCTCTGTTTAGTTTGCATTAAGCAGTAAACAAAGTCATCAAGCTGGAAGGGGAGACAAAGGAAGTTCAAACACGTGGAAAAAACAGCAGGGGACATCCTTCTAAATAGACACTTTGTCTCCTGAATCTCATCAGGAAATGTTTTTCAGGTTGGGGACTGACTCTAGAAAAAGGAGGGACAAATACCCTGAGGCACCCCCCTCTCTCTCACTGCTCATCACTTTCTCTAAACCTGAAGCAACATAGGAAACCTTCTTTGGATTCAGAGAAGGGGTCCTTACCTAGAGAATTCGGTCAGTAAGCCTGCTGAAAGCATATGGTACAAATGTTTACTTGAATCTGATATAGTTTCTTCAGTTAGGCACCAGCAGTGTTTTAACTTTATTTTCTTGTAACCATTTCTGACTTTTATAGACTCATAGACTTTAAGGTCAGAAGGGACCATTATGATCATCTAGTCTGACCTCCTGCACAACACAGCCCACAGAATCCTCCAGCAAGTAACCCATGCCCCATGCTGCAGAGGAAGGCAAAAAACCTCCAGCACCTCTGCCAATCTGCCCTGGAAGAAAATTCCTTCCCGACCCCAAATATGGCAATCAGTTAAACCCTGAGCATGTGGGCAAGACTCACCAGCCAGCACCCAGGAAAGAATTCTCTGTAGTAACTCAGATCCCACCCCATCTAACATCCCATCACAGACCATTGGGCATATTTATCTGCTAATAATCAAAGATCAATTCATTGCCAAAATTAGGCTATCCCATCATACCATCCCCTCCATAAACTTATCAAGCTTAGTCTTGAATCCAGATATGTCTTTTGCCCCCACTACTCCCCTTGGAAGGCTGTTCCAGAACTTCACTCCTCTAATGGTTAGAAATGCCTCATTACTTGTACTCACTTAAAATCTCTCTCTCTGTGTTTTATTGTTTAATTGAATTTGGTGTGTTTAAATTGAAGTGTCTGGGAAACTCCATTTGGTGTGGCAAGTTGTGTACATATTATCTCTATTAAAGAAATAGCAGGCTTTGTATAAACTTGTGTTGTCCATAAGAGGGCTGGGCAATACATGCCATATGTTTCTGGGGAAAAATCTAAGACTGGGAGTATGTTGGGGTCATCCTGCAGTATAACCAAGGCCAGTAAGAGCCAAGGTGTGGCTGGCTGGCTGCAGCACACACAGAGACTTGCACGCTGGAGGCTGCAGGCTACAGTAGCAAAGCATTGTAAAAGGCACCCTGATTTAGATGGCAGGGGCTCCACAGCTATTCATTGCTCTGCATTATACCATGACATGTCACAGTAGTACAGTTGGCTGTATTTTAAAGAATCCTTATTGAGGTTGCAGGAACAAATGATCCTGATGTGTAGAAAGAATAGTAAATATGGTAGGCGAACAGCTTGACTTAACAGTGAAATCCTTGCTGGTCTTAAATGCAAAAAAGAAGCTTACAAGAAGTGGAAGATTGGACAAATGACCAGGGAGGAGAATAAAATTATTGCTCAGGCATGCAAGAGTGTAATCAGGAAGGCCAAATCACACTTGAAGTTGCAGCTAGTAAGAGATGTTACGAGTAACAAGAAGGGTTTCTTCAGGTATGTTAGCACAAAGAAAAAAGTCAAGGAAAGTGTGGGCCTCTTACTGAATGAGGGAGGCAACCTAGTAACAGAGGATGTGGAAAAAGCGAAAGTACTCAATGCTTTTTTTGCCTCTGTCTTCACGAACAAGGTCAGCTCCCAGACTACTGCACTGGGCAGCACAGTATGGGGAGGAGGTGACCAGCCCTCTGTGGAGAAAGAAGTGGTTCAGGACTATTTAAAAAAGCTGAATGAGCACAAGTCCATGGGGCCGGATACACTGCATCTGAGAGTGCTAAAGGAGTTGGTGGATTTGATTGCAGAGCCATTGGCCATTATCTTTGAAAACTCATGGTGATCGGGGGAGGCCCCGGATGACTGGAAAAAGGCTAATGTAGTGCCCATCTTTGAAAAAGGGAAGAAGAAGGATCCGGGGAACTACAGGCCAGTCAGCCTCACCTCAGTCCCTGGAAAAATCATGGAGCAGGTCCTCAAAGAAGCAATACTGAAGCACTTAGAGGAGAGGAAAGTGATCAGGAACAGTCAGCATGGATTCACCAAGGGCAAGTCATGCCTGACTAACCTAATTGCCTTCTATGATGAGATAACTAGGTCTGTGGATGAGGGGAAAGCAGTGAATGTGTTATTCTTTACTTTAGCAAAGCTTTTGTAATACAGTCTCCCACAGTATTCTTGCCAGCAAGTTAAAGAAGTATGGGCTGGATGAATGGACTATAAGGTGGATAGAAAGCTGGCTAGATTGTCATGCTCAACGGGTAGTGATCAATGGCTCCTTGTCTAGTTGGCAGCCGATATCAAGCTGAGTGCCCCAAGGGTTAGTCCTGGGGCCAGTTTTGTTCAATATCTTCATTAATGATCTGGAGGACGGCATAGACTGCACCCTCAGCAAATTTGCAGATGACACAAAACTGGGAGGAGTGGTAGATACGCTGGAGGGTAGGGATATGATATAGAGGGACCTAGACAAATTAGAGGATTGACCTACATGAAATGAAATGTTCTGCTCTTATCAAAAGAAATCTTATGAGGTTCAACAAGGACAAGTGCAGAGTCCTGAACTTAGGACAGAAGAATCCCATGCATTGCTACAGACTAGAGACCGAATGGCTAGGCAGCAGTTCTGCAGAAAAGGACCTAGGGGTTACAGTGGACGAGAAATTGGATATGAGTCAACAGTGTGCCCTTGTTGCCAAGAATGCTAATGGTATATTGGGCTGCATTAGTAGGAGCATTGCCAGCAGATCAAGGGAAGTGATTATTCCCCTTTATTCGGGACTGATGAGGCCACATCTGGAGTATTGAGTCCAGTTTTGGGGCCCACCCTACAAGAAGGATGTGGAAAAATTTCTCAGGTCCCAAGCTAGGCTGGTATTGGTGGCTGGTAGGCTGCTGCAGATGAGGCTGGGTGATGGATGTTTGTGGATTGTATTGTTTCTGTGTGTTGGATGGTAGAAAAGTACTGAGTTTGGGATGGTGCTCGAGGGCATTGTGGGTGGCAGGATGTAGGATGCTGGTGGTGGATCCTAATTGACTAGTGGTTTTGGGTGGTCAGTTTTTCATTATGAATGTGAAACACCTTAAGGGTCCAGATTTCCAGAGGATTGGGAATTTCTGAAAATCAGGCACCTTGATCACATCTCAGGTTGGACACTCAAAAAAACAAGGCACTCAAAACCATCATTGACTTATGAAAAATTTGGTTGTAGGCAGAAAATTGCAACCAAGAACATTGCATGATTAAGGACTGAGCAAAAATCTGAATAAGAACCTCATTACTGCACCATCAACTTCAATAGGAATCTGTGTAACTAAACAAGGAGTAAACCTGAATAAGGACTTGGAAATCAGATGTAATTCCTGAGATTTTCAAAGTTTTTTTTTCAAATTCCTCAGTTGTTTTTAGGATCTCTGCCAATGTTTGCAAATTAGTAAGGAAATTATAATTTGTTGGTTAGACCCTCAGCTCATGTAAATTTTTGTAGGTCACTGATTCAAAGGAGTTACATCAGTTTATACCAACTGAGGATATTGGTCCATTGTTTTGTATAAAACCGTGCCAGGTTATACCAATAATCTTTTCTTTTCTTTTTTATAGTAAAACATTTGGTAAATGTCAAAACTATTATTAGTAGCCTAAATGAAAAAAAAACATTTTATTTCATATTTCAGAAGAAAAATCTTACTGGTTATTGCAGCAAAATTTGAGCACACTGAAAACATAAAAAGAAGAAGAAATTTGAGCAAAACCTACCAGAATGGCTGGCTGGCAAAGTAATTTTAACTTTAGAACATTTGTGACCCTATTCGTATGATATCTCCCTCTCTCTCTATATCTCTCTCTCTCTGCAGTCTGACATTTGTACTCCAAGTATCATCATAGTATCTAAGTGCCCGAAACAAAAATAAAATTGCCACAAAATGCACACATTTTTTGTTTCAGGTGCCACTAGAAGATGTCTCTTCTTCGTACTTTCTCTTCCTCCTTCTTGCCACATTCTTCCCTTCTGCCTCATTATCATTTGTCCACTCAGAAATGACTCTAATGTCTACTTCATCAACTCATTCAATGTAATGTGTGCATACATATAGATTGCATAATTATCAGAAAGCACAGAATCTCCTGTCTTTTTGGACCAAATCCCACACTCCACCCCACACCACCAAATTCTATTAGGTCTTCTGAAAGGACAGTAATATAAGGTGCCTACGATCAATCAAATGTGGACCCGCTCCATGTCTTGTCAGGCCCCTCCCAGCTATCACCCTAAGACTGCCCCCCTGGGGCATTATTTCTGGGGTCAAGATGGACACATGTCCAGAAGCAAGGGGTGGCATGTGACCCCCTCCAAGAACTTCTCCCATCGCCCTCTACCAATCGCAGTGGGTTTCACCACCATAGGACCACCCTGAGAGGAGATTTGACCAATCAGCCAACAAGGTGAACGGAAAAGATGTTGCTCAGGTAAATGAACAATTAAGAAATGACGGTAAAGGATGGGGTGTAATGAGGTAGGAACCGAGCTGGGATTGCATAAATCTAAAAAAATGGGCGTGGGCTTACAGTTGTTTCTTTTCTGAAAATCTCTCGAAAACTCAACAATGCCTTTCTAGAGGACCCGGAGGGCCTGGACAGCGTTGCATCAGACATCAAAGACAAATTGGGCCTATCCTGTTTTTGCTCAATGCTGGTACAAATCATTGACATGGATGCAAGGATGACTGCTATATGGATTTAAGGAGGACCCTTGGCATAGAACTAACAGAGCCAGTGCCACATCGTGAGCATAAAAAAGTCATGCAGTCTATTGTACATATTGCTGTTTATACTTTCCTTAATCACTGCCTTAGGGAGAAGCTTTACAAAGATTGTGAGGGCTGTCATAGGCACACCTCTTTGTTTGGGAGACCTTTAGATGGTATCAAAGATGATAGTAACTGTCTTTTTTGGGGAAAAGAGACTAAGTTAGCTGAGATGGGCTGGAGCTATCATTGTTGCTGTTGTCATTAAAGTCCAATCCCATTTCCTAGAAGACAAAAGAAGACAAACACACGCAAGGGGAAAACCCCCTCCAGCAAAGATAGAAAATGCAGCTTCTTTCTCTGGTGTTGACTTTTATGGAAATATCACTGGTGAAAAAGCTTAGTCACAGCACAGTCTTATCAGCCACTCTGAGATCTGGTAAACTTGTTCCAGCATCAGGCCATTTAGGGCTATTGCTTTTAGCTGCCTCTTTTTTTTCACAGGCTGGTTGCAAAATATACACTCTTGGATGGCTAAGCCAAACTTTTATTAAACAAAAGAAAAAAGAAGAAAAACGAGAGTGGGGGGAGATGGGGATAAAAAAGAACAAACATAGGGAGAGGGAGAAACAAAGTTTAACAGCCCAGGTAGTGTTTAGGATCCAGCTGGATCAGAATGATGAAGGCTCAATAATGTTAGGGTGGAATAACTCTGTATGCCAAAATGAAAGTATGGACAGCAGGATTCGGGCCAATTATAGTAGCAGAATTCATAACTGAATTGAAATAATGAGAAGCTAGTATACAGAGTAAGAAAATGAATGAAAGATATGAAGACTATAATTAGGAAATATCTGAGATTGCCTGCCTCCCAGAGATTCTCATATGCCACGCCATAACTGTAAGTGTTAAAGAGCAGGCTTCCGTTCTTAGCGACACTAGCGTAAATCTGGAATCACCGCACTGAAATCACTAGAGAGGACTGGGGTTTACACTGATGTAAGTGAGATCAGAAACTGGCACAATATCTTCATCAGGAAATCCTGAGTACTACTTAGCAGCCCCAACTTCAGCAGACACAAATGTCACATACATAGAGACACGCAAAAGTGAGGGAATTCGGCATCTCCGAATTTGCTCCATACATCTAGCTAGCTGTCATTTCTGAGGTGCCATCAGTATGTTATCCAAATAGCCATGGAGGTCTTGTTTGTGCAAAAAAAGTAAAGCTAGATCTATTGCTGAGGAGAACAAGATACTGTATCTTCTAGAGTCTGAGGGAATCATACCATGCTAAAACAGACATTTTCTCCCCATTTGTGACAGTCTCATTCCTTCTCTGGCTTCAAGCCATTTCTAAGAACCAAATAATGGTAACATAGAAATGCCCTTGTATTCCAAGGCTGAAATACTGCCTTGGACCAATATTGGAGGAACCAAACCCCAAGAGAAGTAATTTAATGGCACAAACCATGCTACATATATGCAAATATAGATGTCTTTTCTCCTCCAAAATCCACCCATGGAGATAATTGTTGCCATATAGCCTTCAAAGGATCTTGGGGTAAATGTTTCTGAGGTCCCTCCTGAGATGTGTGCTTACAGCAGACACTTCCCTGCCCTGGCTACTCCTGCATGTTCAAAGCAAGGCACAAAAATATATGTAGGATCTAACTTCCTCCTGGGAGTAACTCCAACTACTTATGCAGAGTTACAGCAGTGATAATGCTAGGCCATGGTTTCTTGTAAGTGTTTTTGCAGTACCTTAAATTGACTGAGTCAAATATTCATGGATTTTCAGAATTCAAGGCCAAAAGGGGCCATCACAATCTAGTGTGACCTTCTAAGTGTCTGGCATTTGGGACCCCCAGATTCTCATCACTGGGGTAACTCAGTAAACAGCCATGAGGACAATGTAGTGACTCAGCATTTACACTGGCGAACAGGACATGGCCAAAGCTAAGGGCATGAAACTCATAATACCAAGCAAGAGAAGAACTGATGGGGAAGAGAAATGGTGCATGGAGTATGGAAAATCAACTACCCTTTCATATAGAGACGTGTTCCCATTCATGTTGGTTAGAGCTAGTTAGATATTTTCCCTTGGGGGGACATTTTTATTTTCAATGAAAAATAGAAAACAGAGATATTTCAATTCAGAAATGCCACTATGGTTCTTCATGGGAATTATAGTTCACGTGCCTCATGCTACCATTATAAACTGGGCTCCCTGGTCTGACTACATCCCCCATGATGCATCATGGTCTCGCCTCTTGGTGAGGGAAGGTGGTATATCATTGAATTCCTTTGGTATGGTGGATCATGGGAGATGTAGTCCAGCTGGGGATCCCAGAGGAGTATGAAGACTGACCTACAACTCTGTGGCCAGAAAGGGACATTAAAATTATTTAGTTTGATCTCCTGTATAACACGGGCCAAAGTACTTCCCCGAAATAATTACTAGACTAGATCTTTTAGAAAAACATTAACTCCTGATTAAAAATGGTCAGTGATGGAGAATCCTTCATGACCCTTGGTAAATTGTTCCAATGGTCAATTACTCTCATCATTGAAAATGTATGCCTTATGTCCAATCTTAATTGGTCTAGCTTCAACTTCCAGACATTAAATTGTGATAATTATCTCTGCTAGACTGAAGAGCCCATTATGAAATATTTTCCCCCATGTACGTACTTATAGATGGTAATCAAGTCACCTCTTAACCTTCTCTTCGTTAAGCTAATAGGTTTAGTTCTTTGGGTCATGTTTTCTAATCCTTTAATCATTCTAATGGCTCTTCTCAGAGTCCTCTCCAATTTATCAACATTCTTCTTGAATTATGGGCACCAAAACTGGACACATAATTCCAGCAGCTGTTGCTCTAGTTCCAAATATAGAGATAAAATAACCTCTTTACTCCTATTTGGTCTACATTGCAGAGGATGGGGGGGAGATTCCCAAACCTGAGCCATTCTTTTTGGGAGACAAATCTGAGGAGGCGTCATTAGAGGAGGTTGTGATGGGTTCCACCTGGAGTGCCACCTGGAACTGGGGAACCACCGAGCCCTCTGACCCACCATCCTGTGCTTCCCCTCACACTGTGCTGCTGTGACAAGCTGCAGACATGCTCCCGATCTTAAACTTCCATCAACATACACACAGGTAGGGGTACACCCAGCTGCAGTTACATGCAGGCTCTCTGACCGGCCACTGCATGTGAACTAACAAAATAGAGGCTAAACCCAAGGTAACTCTCAGCTCCCCAGGCATTCACTCCCTCTGGAGCATAAACCCAAAATTATACTGGCTTGCGCTGCACAGGGAACTGTACAGCGTAAGCTCATAGCATTCGGGCCCCCTCTCCCCAATATGCAATCTGTGAGCTAAGATTCCCACGCATTTCACTCCAAATTCAGTGGTTTAGATTAAAACATAAAATAAATTTATTAACTAGAAAAGATAGATTTTAAGTGATTATAAGTGATAGCAAACAAATCAAAGCAGATTACCCAGCAAATAAACAAAAATGCAACCTAAACTTAAGATACTAGATAGATTGGATATGAATTGCAGATTCTCACACTAATTGATTTTACAGGCAGACTTGTAGATTCTTAAGGGAGAAGCTGAACTTGCTTTACAGCTTGGAATCCCCAGGTCTTTCAGACACAGGCTAGAAATCCCTTTAGCCTGGGTCCAGCACTTCCCTCAGTTCAGTCTTTGTTCCTCAGGTGTTTACAGGTATTTTCTTTTTTGGGGGGTGGGGGTGAAGAACCCCAGATGATGTTATTCCCTGCTTTATATAGATTTAGCATATTGGACGAGCCCTTTTTTCTCAAAGCTTGGTTCCCAGAACGGTTTTTGGAAAAATACTGGCATCCCAAGATGGAGTCCAGCATCATGTGGCCTAATCACATATCCTTGACGTTTCATAGCAGTCATTACTTATAGGCTGTCTATAGCATTCTCAGGAAGGCTCACAAGGTGAGGGATAAGCTTCTCCTAAGGCCTATTGTTTTTACTAATGGCCCATTCCATGAATAGGCTCTTCCCCAACCACTGTCTAGACTGAAAGCATCTTGTCTAGTTGGCATTACCCAGGTGTAATTACAGTTGAAGTACAGATACATAGTCAGTATTTATAACTCCAGATTCAAAAATGATACATGCATACAAATAGGATAATCATATTCAGCAAATCATAACTTTTCTAATGACACACCACATGACTTATCTTGCATCAAATACATCATAATTATGCCATAATAATATCACTATGAAGACTATGGGGTGCAGTGTCACAGGGTCTACCCCAATCTCTTTCTTGTGTGGCTCTGAGGCTGGGTCATGCAGCTTCAGGAGGGCTGAGATTTGCTGCCGTCTCCCTCTTGGCAGTTTTAGGATCACTCGGGATAAAGCAAAGAAATGCAACACATTTAACATTTCTGAAAGGGCAGGTATTTCACTCTTTTATTCTCATAAACCAACTGTAGCGGGGTGGTTATCCCGCTCCTGCCTGAGGGGTTTAAAACAGCCCTGGTAGAGGGCTGGGGCAAAGGGAAAAGCTACTGGGATGATTGGGGAAGTAGCCACAGCTGGGCCATACCCCAATCAGGCCACAGCTGGCCTGTATAAGAAGGCTGGGAGCCAGGAGCCCAAAAAGTCTCTCTCTGCCTTCAGAGAGAGACAGGCCTGGCTGCAGCAAGCTAGAGACAGGGCACCTGAGTGGAGCAGGGCTGGGGGACAGGCTGAGGAGCTGGGGAGCTCCAGCCTGGAAAGCCGCAGGCTGTGGCCTAGCGGAAGGCTAAGGGGTACTGGGGGTTGCAGAGGGCAGCCCAGAACTAGGCTAAGGCAGCAGGTTCAAACCCCACCTTGCCAATGATGAGTGGCCTATACTGCAGTCTGCCCCAGGGAACAGGAGCTAGATGGTGACTGGCAGTGGCCTTATTCTGAGGTGAGGTAGGGATAGTGGGTGGGGGTTCCCTGGTGAGGGGAGACCCTAGTACTGAGGGGTGTACTGCTGGGGGGCAGCACCCGAGATACAAGGGCACCGGGGTCCGGGAGGGACATGGGGCCAGAGGACAGGTGGATCACCGGCCTGCAGGGGGCGCTCCAGGATGCTGGAAGAGCTAATTCCTGAGGCAACCAGCAGGAGGTGCTGCAGGGGTGAGTCTGCCTCTCTACACCAACCAAGAGATTAGCTTGCAAGTTCTTGGAAAATTCATCCATACTCATAGAATATGTACTGCAAGTGTGGGGGCCAATGCACTGTATTCTTCACACATTAAAGTGCAAGTGGGGTGGGGGGGCAGTGCAAGTCTTAGGTATTTCCCTCCAAAATGTGTCACAGAGCCAGAGGTAGTCTGGAGTATAACAGGCACTATAAGGTAAGTTAGGGCTACTCACAGGAGTGTGACTTTGCCAGATCATATCCCAGTGATTGCCCCATTACATATGCCTTTTATCTTGAAATATCTGTGTTCTTGTAAAAGACAAAAAATCTAAGCACAGCTTTCCTCAAGGCTTCCTTAACCTCCTTGTTTTTCAGGCTGTATATGAGGGGGTTGACCAATGGGGTTAGGGCTCCATAGACAACAGAGAGCACTTTGTTCAGGTCCCTCAATGCCTCAGAGCCTGATAGCAGATACACAATGACTAGCGTCCCATAGAATATTGTCACCACGATGAGATGGGAGGAGCAAGTGGAAAAGGCTTTTTGCCTCCCGGTGGTGGAAGGGATTCTCAGGATGGTGGAGATGATACAAACATAGGATGCCACTGTTAATAGAAATGGAGGCAATGTGAATATGGAGGAATGTATGAAAGCAGTAACTTCCAGCGTGTGAGTGTCGCTGCAGGACAATTTTATTATTGGGCTAAAATCACAAAAGAAATGATCAACTTCACTGGGGCCACAGAATCTTAATTGTGACATCATAAATATTATGAGGGCAACAGACATAAATCCACTGATCCAAGACCAGGCCACTAGCTGGAGGCAGAACCTGTCATTCAAAAGGACCGCATAATGTAGCGGTTTCAATATTGCCAAATACCGATCATAGGCCATCACAGATAAAAGAGAACATTCAGTGGTTAACAGAGAACCAAAGAAATATAACTGTGTGATGCACTCACTAACAGAAATGGTTCTGTCCCCAGTCAGGAGACTGGTCAGCATCCTGGGCAGGATGGTGGAGCTGTAGCAGGTCTCCAAGCAGGACAAGTTCCCAAGGAAGAAGTACATGGGGGTGTGAAGTTGCTGGTAAGCCACAACTAGTGCAAAAATGAGGATATTCCCGGTCATGGTCACAATGTAGATCACTAGAAACAGCAGGAAGAGAAAGATCTGCAGCTGAGGGACATTCCTGAATCCAAGGAGGATAAATTCTGTGATGGAAGTTTCATTTCCCTGTTTCCTTTCCATAAGATTCATCTAAAGAAAATATATTTAAAAAATCCAATTTATATTGTAACTTCCATTTCAATATACTCAACCTTTTAATTCTGGCTTCCCACTGCTAGTTACAATGTCAATGGCTGAGTCAAGAGTCCAGATGGCAGAGGCATTCTTGGTAAAATTTTTGAAAGTGCCCACATTAAATCACATTTGAATAGTTCCTATTGTCTGGTATCTCTATGGCAGAACATCTCCCTTTCTGCCTACTGAACATCCCGGTGTATTACTTTAACCACAATGTCTGAGATTACCAGTGGAGATTAAGGGAATTAAATGCTACTCACTTGGCTTCAAATCAAAATACCAGTCATATCCAAATGCTGGGCTCATACTTCTTTTACCCATATTTACACCGCAGAGTCCAGCAGATTCCAATAGAGTGGACACTGGAATTGGATCCCAGAGACATCGGTTTTATTGCTATCTCATCCACTCCATGTCCTTTGACTTGTCACTTCCCTCCCTCCCGCCCCCGCCACCCCGGCTCCTGTGCTCTCCTCTATAAAATAGATTATGAGGATTGTACCACTTACCTTTTCTGAATGTTATTTGAGATTTGTGAAACTAGAGCTCTACAAATGCTCAGTTGCTCTTGTGTAAAATGGACTTGATATTTAAGACAGTTTACAAAGTTTTTTAATAGTTATGATAATTATTGCAATATAATTGTGATATGTTATCATACTGCTATGAGACCATGCATATCTTTGAATAAACTTAGGAAGCGAAATTAAACATAACTCAGAGTAGCATCAAACTTTTCTATTTTCACCTTAGTTTCTGTAGATGTTAAACACAGAGTTGATGCCATAACACATTTATTTTTATACTTTTTCTTCCCCCTCCCCTCATTTTACTGATATATCTCTGAAATCTCTCTTAAAGGGAATCACACAGTATGTTCATTTCTCTGCAAGGATATTCAGCATTCTTTCTGACAGCCACTCAGCATCTAAAATTTACTGGTAAAATTTTCAAGAAATGCCTCAGAGCCAGATTTTGAAATGTATTCATGCACTTTATCTTGTGGATAGGCCCTTTGGATATTTTAAACATGACACAGAGCATAATCTGTACAGCTTAATTAAGGAGATCTGCCAATGTCTGCTTGGATAAGATTTGGGGAATATGTCTTTGTCCAGTTGTTAATTCCAGTTGGTTTGATGAATGCTATTTCTAGTTGCAACCATCTCTCTGGATGGGATCATCTCTTTTGTAGAAGGAAACATATAACAGGTTCTGGGTAATATATCCCTGGAAAGCAGTGATAACACCGTCAAGGGCCATCAACACTGAATGGCTCAACCCTGGTGAAACAAGGGGAGTGCTGAGAGACTCACATCTAGTAGGAACAGTGCACAGTCACTACCTGGATCCAGGGAACTCAGTAGCACATGGGATTCAGAGGTTGGATCCAATCACAATGGTCCAATGTCCATTCGGAGCTGGGAATGGGACCAGAAAGTTACACTTGCACCTAAGTTTTCCCCTTGACTGCTCCACTAAAGAAACCCACAGGAATATTTAGTAATCCAAAGAATGGAAAAGACCATTCGGAGAGTCTTCTGGTTCTAATGTCACAAGGCTTCTGGTGGCCATTAGAGTTTTTCAGCTAACAATCCTGTTTTCACTGTTCTTATTATTTGAATCTCACTTTTTTTAAACAAATTTATTTGAGCATAAGTTTTGGTGGGCTAAAGCCCCCTTCATCATATGCATGTAGTGAAAACTACAGTAGGAAGATATATATACACACAGAGAACATGAAAAAATGGAGCTTGCCATACCAACTCTTAATGAGACCAATCAATTAAAGATGAGCTATTAGCAGGAGGGAAAAAAAAACCTTTTGTAGTGATAATCAGGATGGCCCATTTCAAACAGTTGACAAGAAGGTGTGAGTAACAGTAAGGGGAAAATTAGCAGGGGGAAATAGTTTTTAGGTAGTGTAATGACTCATCCACTCCCAGTCTTTATTCAAACCTAATTTAATTGTGTCCAGTTTGCAGATTAATTCCAGTTCCGCTGTTTCTCATTAGAGTCTGTTTTTTGAATTTTTTTTGTTGAATAATTGCTACTTTTAGGTCTGTAATTGAGTGTCCAGGGAGGTTGAAGAGTTCTCCTCCTGGTTTTTGAATGTTATAATTCTTGACGTCTGATTTGTGTCCATTTATTCTTTTGTAGAGACTGTCCGGTTTGGCCAGCAATGCCCCTCTGCCATGTACATGTGATTATATATATATATATTCCTGCTGTATTTTCCACTACATGCATCTGATGAAGGGGGCTTTAGCCGATGAAAGCTTATGCTCAAATAAATTTGTTAGTTTCTAAGGTGCCACAAATACTCCTCATTCTTTCTGCTGATACAGATTAACACAGCTACCACTCTGAAACCTGTCACCCTTTTTTGTAACACCATTGCTGCTGCTGAAATGCACAAATAGGATGGGAATTTGGAAATATGAGCTAGTGACCTAACCTATGTGGAAATATGGAAAGAAGTTGTTCATTTATTCAACATAACTGCAGAGATAGTCTGGCACATAATTAATGCACATGCTAAATAAATAAATGCATAACTCCTATTTATGTTTCCAGCTCCTACACTATCAAAACACACAGCTGGAACCCAACATTTAAATTGGTAATAAACATTTGGGAATAGTTTGACACACAAACGTATTAGGTATGTGTGTTGTAGTCAGGATAATCATGCAATTTTCCATTGGGTGCAGGAGTATAACACACACAGTGGGAACATGGAATGCAGGGTACGTGCCCACCCAGAAGGAAATTAAGCCAGCCTAGAATTTTGACTTACTCCAGAAAGAAAGGGTTCAGATTTTGAAACAGTTAAAGATGTTTTGATGGGATTTATTCATCCAATTGCCATAGAAGAAGATGTTCAGTGGAAAAAATGAGGCAGTTAGGTTGAAATTCCAAATATTGTCCAGGA
This sequence comes from Trachemys scripta elegans, assembly GCF_013100865.1. Classification (NCBI taxonomy): domain Eukaryota; kingdom Metazoa; phylum Chordata; order Testudines; family Emydidae; genus Trachemys; species Trachemys scripta. Next base: position 37,891,995 of record NC_048309.1, read on the forward strand.
CTGACTCAGTTGAAATTACAATCTATGTAATCAGATTCTAGGATTGTCATTCCATGTGTCACTCTGAAGTTTCTATGCCTGAAAATCAAAAGAGAATCCTCCAAAAGGTGAAAACATGAACAAATTGCTATGGAGGAATACAAAGGACTATCACAGGCTTGTAGGGACAGAATCAGTAAGGCTAAGGCACAAAATGAGTTACAATTAGAAAGGGACATCTAGGGCAATAAAAAGAGGAATTAAAAGTACATTAGGAGAAAGACAAAGGAAAGTGTAGGTCCTCTATTTAACAAGGTAGGAAAGGTAATAACAGATGACATCAAGAAGGCTGACAAATTCAAACAACCAGCACACACAAGAACCCCAAACATCTCTCCAAAGACTAGAATGTCAGTTGAGTCTGCATGAAATGATGGAAATAGGTACAATAACGTTAAGAGCTCTTTTTGTTTAGAATATCACCAGGTTCATTTATCACTGTGCTTCTTTGTTAGTTAGTGTCCTGTTTTTAACTTCTCAGCCACTTTTGGATTTTCTAACACACAGACTTTATGAGCTACACTCATGGAACAGTACAGGCTTCCAGCTACTAGTGAAGAAGTAAGCAGATTGTCTCCAGGGAAAGACGCTTGCTTGGCACAGTGACTTTGCTGACCTTGCAGCTAAAGGGTAGGCAAAATTTCAGAGATGAGGGACCTCCGACAAATTTGATTAAATTAGCTCTAACTTAAAAAAAAAAAAAAACTTTGATTAATCCCTACTGGATGGAACACAAAATGTCATTCTCCTTTCCCCTCCCTGCACATTCTTCCGCCTTCTTTCCCTTCCTCTCTCATTTATTTTTACCTTTCTGTTCTTCTGCTTTATTTTATTTTGGGCAGGGTATTTTGTTCTCCAATTCATTTTTTAGGAAAAGAAAAATACAAACAAACAAATAAATAAGAAATGTACACACTTAAGACTACATTACAATTACTGAGTTAACATTAAAATAAGGAAGGATTAGATGTTTAAAGGAGTTTAAAGGAAACAATTACCCTCTCACTTACCCCAGTGTAAACTTGCCCTGAAGTCAATAGAGATGCACAGCTGTAAAACTGTAATAAGTGAGAGGAGAATGACACCAAAAGAGAGGTGTCTTCTTATTCCCCTTCAATTTTGTAATGACCCTATACAAATTCTTGCCTAGAACATTTGCACATTTATCATATTCTCAGCACCATTCCCCATGTGCTGAATTGCAACCACCTATATCTGCTCTGGTGACCACATGGGAATTCTCACCAAAGAGTTTCTGCTGTGATGTTGCCAGGCAACCAGAGCTGTTCTTTAGTTACAAATGGTGACAGAGGTCAGCTGTGAATGATGCTAAGTTTCTACTACATCTGATATAGGGGTGGGTTATAGAATGAACAGTTTCAATCTGCAACGGCTGGAAAAGCTGAAGGGGGGTCACTTTGTCATCAGAGAAAGCTGTAGAAAAGCATAGAATGATTATAGGTCCCTAGATGTTGCTTTGCAGTGACTGCACCCGTGGGGAGGGTATCATGTTGCTGTAGTGTCCTGATGAGACACCATAAATTATTAAACAGTAGCCAGCATGCTGAGCATGGCTATAGGTGACCCTCTACTACACTCATTTCAGAGTTGGGAGCAAATGCATTCCTGCCCTGTCTCTAGTATCTTTAAGGGAGTTAGACCATTATTATCTGTTACTTCTTTTCTTTAGCATTTCAGGATCTTCCCTGAAGGGAAGGGAGATGGTTCCTTTCTATTCCCTCCACCTCTCAGCCCTTACTGGGATCCAGGTTTCCCCCTACAAAGTGTGACTACTTCAGTGTTGTGCACTGTGGCAGTCAGGAAGAACAGGGCCCCCTGGGTGGGATCTGGGAGGAGCTGTTCTGTTTCCTCAGTATGAAAGTGAAATGAATTATATTAAAGAAATAGAATGAATTAAAGAATGCTGTATGTACCTTTAAGTAGAAATGAGAAATGCTGCAAGCCAGGCGGCAGGAAAGCAGACATTAACTGCTTAATGAATTGCCCCACTTAAGGGCAATTGGTGAAGCATTAGCCTTAGATCGATAAGATTAAAAAGGAAGCAGGATATGCATATTGTGCCCTATGCAAATTTTACAATTTTGCTCTCTCTGTCTCTTTGTTTAGTTCACACCCTTTTATCTGTATAAATAAGACTGTTTGAATCTTGCATGGGGGCTCACATTATCTGAATGTATTAGCAGAGCGCTGTGCTAATAAAACAGAGTGGTCTGACAAACTACGAGTCCTAAGTCTAACTTTGACAATTTGGAGGTCCCACTGAGATGGCAACCATCTTCACTGGGGCCGTGTGATTCCTGACCATTTTTATAGGATGACCGTGGCAGCTGGCACCTGGGCATTTGGCCCGAGTGGTCCTCCTCCTGAACGGAAGGGTGCACGACCACAGTAAGGTCTATGCCATCGAACCTGTTGGTTTCCACTCTATTCTGGTAGGGATCCCGGGATCTGACATCAGGAATCTGGTCAGGTAATTATTTCTGTGTTCTGTCCGGACTGAGGACTGTCCTGTCTCTGTGTCTATCCATCCTCCTGTGGAGTGTTTGAGTCTGGATGCCATCTCCATCCAGGGATCAGCCGACCAAGGGGTTCCTGTCCCCGTGGTCTGAGTGAGTGAAATCTGCACAATCGCAGCCACACCACACCTTGGGTAAACCCCTTCATGTGAAGCAAGGGCGATTGAGGCAGTAGCCTGTGGGCTCCTTTTGTGTGCTGCACCGGGCATCGCTCTGAGGAACCCAAATTTCCTGCTTGTGTGATTGGTATGTGTAAAGTCCTCCTGCATTGGTAACCAGATGTCTAAGTTGGGACAGTTCCCTAAAGGAACGCCGGCTCAGTTTTAGGAAGGGTCCGGACTCCTGTAAATTTCTGGAAAAATGGTCTAGGCTAACTCAGGGAGATCCCAAAACTCAGTGGCCACTGTTAAAATCTTGGAAAAAGGACCGAGTGAACATCTTAAAAGACAAACTTGGCCAATCTAAAACTAAATTGGAAAAGGAGAGATTAATTGTTTAATGCAGTGGTGGGAAGAGGCAAATCGTAGGTGGACAAAATCAAAACTCGCCTCTCTCAAATATTCAAATAATAAGTTAAAAGCTTTATTAAAAGCCTCCTCTCCCACCACCAGACCGAGCGCTCCCCTTTACCCCGTTCTCCGAAAAAAACCTGCAACAACCCTGGATCGATCCCAACCCCCTCCATACTCCCTCTCATTGTAAAAAGGACAAAAAGCCCCTTGTTCTGTTTGCCTTCATTGTCTGCCTCAGAAACTGATTCTTTAGTGTTCCACTACCAATTCAGCAAGGAGGGTGGGCTCCTCAACTCCCCTTCCTTGTCCCTTTCCTTAAACATTTCTTTCAAAATTGTGAAATGACCACATTAACACTCACAAAAATGGTTCATGGGAAAAAGCAGGATCGGGCCCAGACAAGCAGGCAAGCAACAGATAAAGAAACTGAAAAACAGGTTGGAAGCCCTAAGGGCATAGTGTCAGGAGTAAGTGCAAGCATGAACCTCTGGAACAATACTTAAAATGGTGACATTTGAGTTGATAAAGGTGTTATTTTGGGAAATAAACAAGTGATTTAAGGAAAGAGAGTGAAAAGTTAACTCTACAGAGGCTGAAAAGAATTAAGCAGTTAAACCTTGTAAAAATGTTTAAAAGGACCTTGTTAAAAGAATTCTTGGTTTCTCTGCAGCCATTCTGAAGGAAAAATGGACCCTTTTCCCAAAAAATGTCTCTAAATAATCCAGGTAAAGAGACTATCTAATTAAAATCATTTGACTATGGACAATTGAGTCAAATTTGCTAAAAGAACATAGGGGGGGTTCTATTGGAACTTAACTGCCCCAAATGTATAAAGGTAATGTAATCTATGTACAGCTATGTAAAAACAAAGCAGTATAAAAGGGATGTTAAGTACAAGAAAATGTGTATGTATCCGTCTGTCTGTGGGAATATGTGAGGTTTGTAAAACTCCTGTTTTGTAGATTTAAGATAAATTGGTTTTGTTTTGTTTATAATGCCACTAAAAATCCACTTGACTCTTTAATTCAAAGTTGCAAAACTGACAGACCTTTTGCCAGACACAGGTAATCAGTGTTGGCTGGCTTTGAGATTTGGGATTTAACCCTTAAGGGATAACTTGATTCTTTACAAAATGTAAATGTTTTCAAATAAAGACCAAGTCATGACTGTAGCAGGGCAGTCAAAATCAGAAGAATAGGGAGAGATTCTGGATTCTTGTTTGTTTGTTTGTTTGTTTGTTTTTGTAATAAAATAGCAAATGAAAGCTGTAGTAAAAGAATAAAGACAATGCCCCTCTGAAGCAACAGCAGGGGTGAGGTGCACAAAACAAAAAGAAGCAATGTTAGAAACACTGAGCCTTAAAATGGCTCTGTGTAATCAGACTGTCACTTTGGTAAGGGTACATAAAACTCTGTAAGAACAAAAAACCAGTTACAATTTATGTAAAAATTAATATGGCTAATGTTTTAAAAGTTAAAAGTATAGAAGGAATGTGCAGACATGTGCAGTGTATACTATAGAGGGGGTAAAAGAAATGCAAACGAAACATGCTACTTAATTAAAATCCTATTAGGGCTCCAAAGGAGCCACAATAGACTGTGTTTTCTTTTTCAGCTCTCTGTGTTTTTTGGAAGCAAGAGTTAAAAGTAATCAAAACTCTGGTAGAAGTTAACTGTGTTCCTTTTAAGACAGAGTCTCTGAGCTCTGCTGATGGCTTTGAATCCAAAAGCCAAGCCTGTGATGATGCAAATTACCTAACTGATAAAGGAAGTGAGAGATCTGCCAGCACAAAGAAGTTGCAGATAAAGAACATACCTGGTCAGCAAACAAATTGTCTAAATAAAAGGCACGGTACAACAAAATGCCTTTAATTAAAATAAATGTAATGTTAATAAGTACCCTTATAACAATGTATAGTGTGTATGATTTTTGGAAAAATCCTTTATGGTAATGATGCTTTTCAGCTGTTACCTGTAAACAAACTTAAAGCTTAACACAGCAGGAAAGACATTGTAAACTTGGTCTGCTGTAAAGGGAAAACTGAGGTACACCAGCTCATGGATGTAATGACTGAACAGTGGGATCATTTCCCCATAACTCTTAAAAGATGGAAGCCATTGAAACCTGGCCTGCCTACAGAACAAAAACACAGGAAAATATGGAGGTAATTCCTCTTGTTTTGCCTGCAATCAGCAAGGGTATTTGTAAAAGAAAGGAATATTTTAAGCAATAATAAATGCCACCCCAAAAGGGGTAGAAAAATGTTATTTTTGTCTTTCAGAAAAAGCTAATATCAGCTACAGGACAACCTAATAAAAAACAAATAAAAGTGAGTATGATTATCCATGCCTGTTGCTCCAAAGCCCTGTAGTAAAGACATCTCACTAGGATCCTGTATGTGGGATAAAATGAATAATGAGGCCAAAGTACTGTATAATGGGCTATGTGTATGTGTTAATTCTTGGGGGAAAAGTGTTTTAAAAGAATGGAAGTGTTAGCAACCTTCCAATAGACAAATGTAAATGTAATGTAAGTACTGTGTTTACAAAAGGTAAAAAGGTAACACAGTTCCTAAAACAAAAAATAGGCAATGTGGGAAACCGACCCGTTCATATTATACACGCAAATGGGAACCTGTTAAGAATTGCCACTGCAGAAAGACATAACAGCTTACCATTGGTATTACGTATTTTCTGAATGGTCTCCCACAACAACTGGCATACTATTGTTACTAACCCTAACTGTTTTTGATTTTAAATTGTATGTGTTTAATTGTAATGTCTGAAATGTGCTGTTGGATAAAACAAATGTATGCAAAGCTAGAGCCACAGGCCCAAATCACCTCCCAGTATTTTCTATTACGTGGACTAAATAAGAATTGACACTGGCAATTAATAATCTTAGTGTCAAAAGGGGGATATGTAGGAGAAGGATTTTATAATGTCCCATAAGAATTAATGTATGATTTGATTTCATCCTGTCAGACACCCTTTTTGAATAGCAGAAACGAATGACAGACCAGAACAATCCTTATGACTGATTATGGTCACCCTTTTGTTTTAGAATAAGTTATAATGTCTACTATGGTTTCCTATATGTATTACAAAGTAGGCCTCTAGTTAAATATACATTTCTTTGTTTTAAGGTTTAGTAAGTAAGAAACAGGATTCTCTATTGTGTCTATGTTAAGTAGATTAGAGGAACATTGAAGGCCTGGGTCTCAATGTAAATTGTCTTGGTTATTGATTGTAAAACTTAGCAAGGTTTAATTTGCAATGCATTTTTACGTGATATAAAATACTACTGTTTGTATTCTCAATCTGTGTGAATAAGGAATGTATGCATCAGGAAAAGATAAGGTGTGAAGGCCATTGTTATAGCCAGAGTCAAGGAAGAAGAAGTAAAGAGACTTAAAGGACATCAAAGAATCATCAGGTACTGCTTACTATCCAGATGGCTGTTAAACTGTCTGGCATCACAGCGTGGATACATACTTTGCAGTGTAAGAAGGCACCACCCCCAGCAAACCACTCATCACCTCAGGACCACACAGAGTCAATTTTGACTCCAGAAGAAGACGTAGAGGAACAGCCTGCAATACCTTACCATCTACACTCTCGTAAGCATTGCCAGAAGCAGACGAGGACCTAAAGCAAGGCGCAAAAAGAAGCAGTAGTGAGCCTAGTGCCTGCTGCCTGGTGGATGTAAAACTCTAACTGTGGTTCCCTGAGTTGAGGTTGTCAGAACCAGAAGGGCCTTGCCTCCAACATGCGCCTCTGATGGCACCTGTTCCTCCGCTGCTGGTGTCTTAAGGTCTGGGGAGTCCACAATGACAATTCTTTTATCCAGCAGCAAGTGTGGATAGCTCAGACCCTTAATATTTCTAATTGTTGGGTCTGCAGCCACATCCCAGCCCACTCTCAAGCTGGTGTTCCTGTCCTGGCAATCCCACTCAATTCCCCAGACCTCACTGGAGGACCTTGTCCGTTTAACAAAACATGGAACAATAATGACACTTCGGAAACAGTGGGAATAAATGTATCTAAATAGATAAGTGTGGTGGAGGGAAAAGGTCATTGGTGTTGAGTGTGTAATGGACAGGGCTGGATCTGGGAAAAAGCTGTTGCCTTCAGCATATTGTGGCCAATGGTTTATGGGATTATTCGAAAAAAACTAAAAAGTGGCGGGCTGGGTATGGGGATATGAATTTTTTCTTGACCTGAGGATCAAACAGAAAAAAATCAATTTAATGTTCCCCCTACAGTAACCTTACTGAAAACAATACAATCTTTCAACACCATGCAAAAAGGCTCCTGAGGTTACAAGCAGTAGTTGAAATAATGGCAAGTGAAATCGGAGAGAGTTTAAAAAAACCTGGCCAAAGAAACGGGCAATCTGACAGATGGCCCTCCAAAACCGTCAGGTATTGGACATTGTGCTGGCGGCCAAAGGAGGGACCTGTGCTCTCATTGGAAAAGAATGTTGTGTGTTCAGACCTGACGACACCTATGAGGTAATAGATCGTGCTAGTCACTTAGAACAAATCGCATATCTTCCCCATGAAGAGCCGAGTTCTTTATGGAAGTGGCTAAGTAACCTGTTCAATTTCTCTGGCATAGGAAACTGGTTGTTTCAGGGATTCCTGACTATCCTATTTGAAATCTTAATGATTTTTGTATGTTTTCAGCTAATCTCCTGTTGTATCCAGAATTGTGTAAGGTATGCCACCCAAGTGACTGCCCCAAAACAGAGTGCTAATATGATGATTTTGAAATATCACTGATGAACGAAGAGATAAAGAACGATTAATATGTGGAACCCAGTAATTGTTGATCTTTGCGTAAGCTTGACCAAAAGGAGGGATTGTGAAAGTGAAATGAATTATATTAAAGAAATAGAATGAATTAAAGAATGCTGTATGTACCTTTAAGTAGAAATGAGAAATGCTGCAAGCCAGGGGGCAGGAAAGCAGACATTAACTGCTTAATGAATTGCCCCACTTAAGGGCAATTGGTGAAGCATTAGCCTTAGATCGATAAGAGTTAATAAGGAAGCAGGATATGCATATTGTGCCCTATGCAAATTTTATCATTTTGCTCTCTCTGTCCCTTTGTTTAGTTTGCACCCTTTTATCTGTATAAATAAGACTGTTTGAATCTTGCATGGGGGCTCACATTATCTGAATGTATTAGCAGAGTGCTGTGCTAATAAAACAAAGTGGTCTGACAAACTATGAGTCCTGAGTCAAACTTTGACAACAGCAACCCCTGTCCATTCTCACGTACCACACTCAATAATAGGGATTGCTCCTCTTTACCAGCCAGGCATTAATCTGCTTCAATTCTGCCATGCCTGGAAAGAGCCTCTTCAATATGTGCTCCCCAGGGCAACCATGGATGACAATCCCCAAATCCCTCTAAAAGTCAATGCCTACAGTTTGGAAGACTTAATGAATTCTTACTCAGGCAAAATTCCATTGGTTAGTGAGCTACGATGTGAGTCACAATGCAGAATTACGATTCACAGACAATTGAATTTTGATCCCTGTCCTAAGCCATATCCCCACACCTAATGTAAATAGTTTTATAGCACAGATTTGTTATCACTCAGCTCTAGAAACTTTTCCCATAGCTGAGTACAATTGGAAATGCCATGCATGCTGCAACCATGCTGGCTCCCATCTCTCCTTCTAGATATATCAGTAAGATGACCGTTTGGTAAAAGTGATACCATAATGTAAATATAGGTCTGTCTCATCTTACGCTGGGGTTATGTTCTGCGGTCAGCGCCTAAAGCGAAAACCGCGTATAGTCAAAATTACATTGAGTGTAATGGCGGGCAGAATCGCCAGCACTACAGGAACAGTATTTAAATTGTTATTTTTCTCTTTTTCTTTTTGCTTTTGTTTTGTTTTGCTGACTCCGTAAAGCTGAATTTGTGCATGTTAAATGTGCGTAAGGTGCCACAGACCTGTATGCACCGTTTATATGCACAAGATCCTGTTTCTCTCTAGTATCAGCACCAAGCAAATATAGCCGCCTGCCACTAATTCACAGGAAAAGATGATATTCCTTTAGATCAAGTGGTAAAGGCCTAAGGTGATTCAGGGTTCAGTATTTTTGACAGGGCTAGCTAGTATCTATGTACTCCATATGTACTTCTGTCTTATATGTGTAAGGTTATAAAATTTTCAGATGACACCAAACTGAAGAGGGTTGCCAGCACTTGGGCAGACAGGATTAGAATTCCAAACAAATGTGACAAAATTGGAGAATTGGTGTGCAACGTACCAGATGAAATTCAGTAATGATAAGGCAAAGTGTTTCTTTTTGGAGGGAAAAATCAAATGAACAGCAAGAACAAAACAGGGAGCAACTGACCAGGTACAGTCCTGCAGTAACTGGGAGTCATAGTGGATCAAACATCGAATATGAGCCAACAATGTGATGCAGTTGAGGAAAAGGCTCATATAATTTGGGGGTGTGTAGAGAGGCTAGTTGGGGCTCGTCAATCTCTGGGGTGGCGGGGAACCACATCTCCTCACTAAATTTGGGAAGAGGTCTTGCGGGGAATTAGTCTGGCCGTGGGAGTCTTCCTCTTCCTCCTTCCTACTTTGTGAGGGTAGAAATAAACACAGCGAGCCCAGGCCCTAGGTCAGGGCGGGCCAATGGTGAAGCAGGTGCTCAGGCCCTCAGGCAGGGGCTGAGCAACAACAGTATATAACTGTAAGCCCAGGCCCTTGGCTCCGAAGGGCCTGGGAGAGGGGGAGACAGCCACCCACGAGTTGGGTGGCAGGGGGGACCCAGGCCCTCCCACTCAACTGCATCCCAGCCCGGGGCACTAGCAGCAGTAGACGACCCATTGCTGTGTCAGTGGGGATCCTGACCGCAACACACTGACATGGGCTCTGGCAGTGCTGCAGCCAGACTAGGGTTGGCTGCCCCTGGGCTACTTCCAGACTCCCCCTCTTGAGGTACCTGAGTCAGGGTGGTGTCCTCAGGGGGGTTCAGCAGCATGGGTTCCTCGGGATAGCTGGCGAGGGGTAGGCTCGGCAACTCCTCCAGGGGGCTGGCATGGGGCAGGCTCGGCAACTCCTCTAGGTAGCTGGCACGAGGAAGGTCGGGCCAGTCCTCAGGTTTACCGCAGGCCGCTGGGGTTTCCCAAGCGTGAGCTAGGCCGGAGGTGTCTGGCCTCCCTGGTGGCTGCCCTTTCAGTGAGCTCTGGGGTTGGGCCTTTATACATCCTGTGCCATGCCTGACCCTCGGGGGGTGGGGGGCGGGCTCACAGCTTCCTGACTCTGCCCACTCTGTTGTCTGGAGAGACTCATCTCTCTCCGGGGAGGCAGGAAACCACACCGTCTCACTATAGAGTTTATTAACAGGAGTGTTGTACGGCTGCTGTACTCAGCACTGGTGAGGATTCAGCTGAAGTACTGTGTCCAGTTCTGAGTGCCACATGTAGGCCTTGCTGGAGCCCTTGATATAACCAACAGTGTGAACCAAAGGCTGTGAACCAGAGTAGGCCTGGCATGGCAAATAGCATTGAACCATCAAGTAAGCACATTGCTGACCTGAGAGAATGGTATAGGAACATCCAGAGTTCTCAAGTAACTGTGTAAGCACATTCCTAGAAGATGGTACAGAGATACACTGGCCCCTCATATGGTAAAGAAAGAATGACAGGATAATGGATGAGGATATTTCATTGGAGCTAGCAGTTACAAGGTACAGGATAGTAACAAAAAGTTTATGGTGTGTAATAAGTAACTTGTTTCTATCAATGTATAAAAGGAGAAGTCACAGGAAGAGCCTCTTTGTGCTGGCCTAAGGGACAGGATCCTGGCATCTTTATTGAGCCAGTACCAGTCTCGTGAGCATACATGTAGTAGTGTACATGTAACCATTGAGGCGGGGAACTAGGACTGTGCCTCATCGAAAATAAACCTGGTTGAGTAACCGAGCCTGTGGTCTTTCTTTATGAACAACATCAAGGTCTGATAAGCTGCATTCCATGTTAGTGTAGCTGAGGTCAGAGCTCCAGACACAGCAGCAGTCAGCAGCTTTAGCGTTGCAGCAGCAACACCCTACTTTAAGAAGGATGTGGACCAATTTGGCAGGCTGTGGGCAGAAAAGATCAGGGAATGGTAGAATGTTAGTTTCCACTCCCAGTGATCTGGCCAGCAGCAAATTACTGCTGCCAAGGAGATAGGGGGAGCATTCTTCCTGAGTCATAAACCCTTCCTTTGGCTGCTCCTGGGGCTGTATGGCAGAGACCCACCATATCTCAGATGAAGTACAAGAGTATGGGGGGAGGGATAGCTCAGTGGTTTGAGCATTGGCATGCTAAACCCAGGGCTGTAAATTCAATCCTTGAGGGGGCCATTTAGGGATCTGGGGCAAAATCAATACTTGGTCCTGCTAATGAAGGCAAGGGGACTGGACTCAATGACCTTTCAAGGTCCCTTCCAGCTCTTTGAGATAGGTATATCTCTATATATTTTATTTATTTATATGTAACATGTAGCCATGGAACCTTTAATAACACTGATGGAGGCCAAGTCATCACTGAGAACTCTTGGCACATCCATACATTTACCTTCTGTCATGGAATCATTTTAGGATATAGAACTACGGCATGTGAATTGGCAGGAAAGTGGTGCACTGAATGTCTCAGAATTTAGCTTTATGTACTAATCCCCCTCCCTCATTTTATCACATCACCACAAGTACTCAACACTCAGACTGTGCCCTTAAAAATCTGCTCTTGAATTCAAAATGTCCTTATTCACTAATTCAACAGGCACATAATTTACACAGATAATTTAGGGCTACTCACATGAGTCAGACTTTGCAAGTTCATACCCCAATGATTGCCCCATTACATATATGTCTGTTATCTTGAAATATCTGTATTCTTGTCAAAGATAAAAATATAAGGACAGCTTTCCTCAAGGCTTCCTTTACCTCCTTGTTTTTCAGGCTCTATATGAGGGGGTTGACCAGTGGGGTCAGGACTCCATAAAGACAGAGAACACTTTGTTTCGGTCCCTTAGTGTATCAGAGCCTGATAGCAAATACACAATGACTAGAGTCCCATAGAAAATTGTTACCAGAATGAGGTGGGAGGAGCAAGTGGAAAAGGCTTTTTGCCTCCCGGTGGTGGAAGGGATTCTCAGAATGGCAGAGATGATACAAACATAGGATGCCAGCGTTAATAGAAATGGAAGCAATGTGAATGTGGAGGAATGTTTGAAAGCAGTAACTTCCAGCATGGGGCAACAGAATGTTAATTGGGACATCATAAATATTACGATGGCAATAGATATAAATCCACCTATCCAAGACCTAACTACTAGTTTGATGCAGGATCTGCTGTTCATAAAGGCTGCATAATGCAGGGGTTTGCATATCGCTAAATACTGATCATAAGACATCATAGATAAGAGAGAACATTCAGTGGTGGCCAAAGAACCACAGAAATAAAATTGTGTGATGCAGCCTCTAACAGAGATGGTTCTGTCCCCAGTCAGGAGACTCGCCAGCATCCTGGGAAGGATGGTGGAGGTGTAGCAGGTCTCCAAGCAGGCCAAGTTCCCAAGGAAGAAGTACATGGGGGTGTGAAGGTGCTGCTCAGCCACAACTAGCGCAATGATGAGGATGTTCCCGACCATGGTCACAATGTAGATCACTAGAAACAGCAGGAAGAGAAGGATATGCAGTTGAGTGAGAGTCCCAAATCCCAGGATGATGAATTCTGTGATGATCGTTTCATTTCCCTCTTGTTTGCTTGCAGAAGGTTTCATCTGGGCGAAATAAAAACAAATACTGCAGTTTATAGTCTAACATTCAAAGGAGTCAACATTTTAACTCCAGTGTCCCCCTGTTCATTGCCATCCTAATGACTGGGTCAAGATGCCAGATGGTAGAGGCATTCTGGGTGGAGACACTCTTCCCTCCACTGTGAAATAGTTGATGATATTACCACCTATCGTTATCTTAATGTAAGTTAAGATTTATAAAATGAACTCTGTACATAAGCTCAGTTGCACTTGTGTAAAATGGAGATAAAGATACTTAGAAAGTTCTTTAATATCTATGATAATGATTGCTTTATCACTTCTAGGCATTATCATACTGCTATGAGACCACACAACTTTGAATATACTCTAGGAAGAGATACTAAACATGCCTGACAGTCACATCAAACTTTTATATTTGCTCCTCAATTTCTGCAGATTTGTCATAAATTATGTGTTTGACAACACACATTCTTTTCAGAGCTTTCCTAATTTTTTTCCAATCTGCATGGAAAGTTTTTAAAGACACCATAATAGAGGTTTAAATTAAATGTATACCTCAAATTTAAAAACATAGTAAGAGGACCAAAAAAGTGTCATCATTGTTAAACAACAAAGTAAAAAGAATCAGTTTGAGCCAAAAAGCCATCCTTTAAAAAGTAGAAGTTAAATCCTCTTGAGAAAAATATAAAGGAGCATAAACTCTGGCAAGTGAAGTGTAAAAATATAATTAGGAAGGCCAAAAAGAATCTGAATACCAGCTAGCCAAAGACTGAAAAAGTAACATATTTTTTCAGTACATCAGAAACTGGAAGCCTGCTAAACAACCAGTCGGGCCTCTGGACAAAGGATTTGCTAAAGGAGCACTCAAGAGGGATAAGACCATTGCAGCAAAACTAAATGAATTCTTTGCATCAGTCTTCATGGCTGAGGAGGTGAGGGAGATTCCCCAAACTGAGCCATTCTTTTTAGGTGAGAAATCTGAGGAACTGTCCCAGATTGAGGTATTATTAGAGGATGTTTGGGAACAAATTGATAAACTAAACTGTAATAAGAACTCAAATGTGAAATTGCAGAACTACTAACTGTAGTTTGTAACATACCATTTGAATCAGCTTCTGTACCAAATGACTGGAGGATAGCTAATGTGACTTTGTCCTTACCCACAACCACTTTAGATTTGGGGACAAGTTATACCTTCAAGTCAGTGGCACTGCTATGGGTACCCGCATGGCCCCACAGTACACCAACATTTTTATGGCTGACATAGAACAACGCTTCCTCAGCTCTCGTCCCCTAGTGCCCCTCCTCTACTTGTGCTATATTGATGACATCTTCATCATATGGACCCATGGAAAGGAGACCCTTGAAGAATTCCACCTGGACTTCAACAATTTCCACCCCACCATCAACCTCAGCCTGGACCAGTCCACACAAGAGATCCACTTCCTGGACACTACAGTGCAAATAAGTGATGGTCACATAAACACCACCCTATACTGACCACTATACATACCTACATGCCTCCAGCTTCCATCCAAGACACATCACATGATCCATTGTCTACAGCCAAGCCCTAAGATACAACCAAATTTGCTCCAACCCCTCAGACAGAGACAAACACCTACAAGATCTACAACCTATCCTGGAAAATGATTCCTCACTCTCACAAACCTTGGGAAGCAGGCCAGTCCTCGCTTACATACAACTCCCCAACCTGAAGCAAATACTCACCAACAACTACACACCACACCACAGAAACACCATCCCAGGAACCAATCCCTGTAGCAAACCTCGTTGCCTACTCTGTCCCCATATCTAGTCTGGCGACACCATCAGAGGACCCAACCACATCAGCCACACCATCAAGGGCTCATTCACCTGCACATCCACTAATGTTATATATGCCATCCTGCCATCATGTGCCAGCAATGCCCCTCTGCCATGTACATTGGCCAAACCGGACTATCCCTCCACAAAAGAATAAATGGACACAAATCGGACATCAGGAATGGTAACATACAAAAGCCAGTAAGTGAACACTTCAATCTCCCTGGTCATTCTATTACAGATTTAAAAGTCACTATCATTGAACAAAAAACTTCAGAAAGAGACTTCAAAGAGAAACAGCAGAACTAAAATTCATTTGCAAATTTAACACCATTAATCTGGGCTTGAAAAGGGACTGGGAGTGGCTGGCTCATTACAGAAGCAGCTTTTCCTCTCCTGAAATTGATACCTTCTCATCTATTATTGGGAGTGGACTACATCCACCTTGATTGAATTGGCCCTGTCAACACTGGTTCTCCACTTGTGAAGTAACTCCCTGCTCTCCATGTGTCAGTATATAATGCCTGCATCTGTAACTTTCACTCTATGCATCTGAAGAAGTGAGGTTTTTACCCATTAAAGCTTATGCCCAAGTAAATGTGTTAGTCTTTAAGGTGCCACCAGACCCCTTGCTGATTTTGTAGATACAGACTAACATGGCTATCCCCTGATACTTGATACCAGTACTCCAGATGAGGCCTCACCAATGTTGAATAGAGGGGAATGATCACATCCCTCGATCTCCTGGCAATGCCCCTACTTATACAGCCCAAAATGCCTTTAGTCTTCTTGGCAACAAGGGAACACTGTTGATTTATATCCAGCTTATCGTCCATTGTAACCCCTAGGTCCTTTTCTACAGAACTGCTGCCTAGCCATTCGGTCCCTAGTCTGTAACAGTGCATGGGATTCTTCCGTCCTAAGTGCAGGACTCTGCACTTGTCCTTGTTGAACCTCATCAGCTTTCTTTTGTCCCAATCCTCCAATTTGTCTAGGTCCCTCTGTATCCTATCCCTACCCTCGAGTGTATCTACCACTCCTCCCAGTTTAGTGTCATCTGCAAACTTGCTGAGAGTGCAGTCCACGCCATCCTCCAGATCATTAATGAAGATATTGAACAAAACCGGCCCCAGGTCCGACCCCTGGGGCACTCCACTTGAAATCGGCTGCCAACTAGACATGGAGCCGTTGATCACTACCCATTGAGTATTGTACCCAATTTCTGGTGTAATCCTTGTGCTTGTGTGCATTTCCTCAAGATTTCCTCAAGATTTCCTCAAAATGATTAGGGGGCTGGAGCACATGACTTATGAGGAGAGGCTGAGGGAACTGGTTTTATTTAGTCTGCAGAAGAGAAAAATGAGGGGGAATTTGATAGCTGCTTTCAATACCTGAAAGGGGGTTCCAAAGAGGATGGATCTAGACTGTTCTCTGTGGTACTAGATGACAGAATAAGGAGTAATGGTCTCAAGTTGCAGTGGGGGAGGTTTAGGTTGGATATTAGGAAAAACTTTTTCACTAGGAGGGTGGTGAATCACTGGAATGGGTTACCTAGGGAGGTGGTGGAATCCCCTTCCTTAGAGTTTTTTAAGGTCAGGCTTGACAAAGCCCTTATTGGGATGATTTAGTTCGATATTGGTCCTGCTTTGAGCAGGGGGTTGGACTAGATGACCTCCTGAGGTCCCTTCCTACCCTGATATTCTATGATTCTATTATTCTTATCAGCCATTAACATTGTTTGGCCTTTTTATTGTACCTGAAAGGCTGCTTGTGGTTGTTCTCAACCTCACGTTTCAGTAGCACATACATAGCCAAACTTCGTAACTTCACATACGATGATAGCACATACAATCCAATGAGATACTAATGTGTAGCAGATCCAGACTTTTAGAATGATACCTCACAAGGCATACCTTGTCCAAAACATATCATAATTATATGACAGTGGTGAATATGGGTGTGCCAGGGTTTCACAGGTACTTTCTCACAAACATGACCATATAGCATGAGCTAGCTTATATGAAAGCAACCAACCGTGTACCAGATATGTGTCCCTCTAATCAATGGAGATACTGTAGCATAGAACAGCAGTAATGCCCTTCTGAATGAGACACACAGGTGGGGTTTTCTAAAGGGACTAAATGAGTTCAGCATCAAAATCTCAATAAAAATCAGGCTTCTTTAAAACTCCTAGTTATCCTTCCTAGTGTGAACAGCTGTCTCTACTCCATTGTCCCTAAGGATTTGTGTGGGGCATCTGTGGACGCCAAACATGGCACACAAGCTGATTTTGAGTGGCATGCAGCTCCCTGTTGCGGTCCTGGCCCCAGCCCCCCGCCCCCCGCCCCCTTCAGCCCCCCCCCCCCCCGCTCTCCTTTGCGGGGGGCAGGAGGCAGAAGCTTGGTTCTGCAGCAGCCAAGCTTCCCCCCCCGCTTCTTCTCCCAGCGGTGCTTTCCTGCCCCGCCTCCTCTCCTTCTCTAGCCAATCATCTGATGGCCCTAGCGAGGGGGAGGGGGAAGAGCGGCAGCGTGCACAGAGCTCTGTAGAGGAGGCAGAGAGAGGTAGGGACGGAGCCTGGGGGAAGGGGGTGGAACAGGGCATATCCCTTCCGGCCCCCTTCCATGAGCCGCTCAGGGCAGGGGGCTGGGAGCACCTCCATGAGCTGAGCACCCCAGCCCTCTTCCCTGAACTCCCCCCACCCCAACACACACCCAGCCTTCTGCCCTGCACCCCCACAGCCCCATTCCTCTGCCCTAAACCCCCACGCACACTCAGCCTTCTGCCCTGCACCCCCACAGCCCCATCCCTCCACCCTGAACCCCCCTCACACACTCAACCTTCTGCCCTGCACCCGCATACCCCCAGCCCTCTGTCCTGAACCCCCCACACCCCAACACACACCCAGCCTTATGCCCTGCACCCCCACAGCTCCATCCCTCTGCCCTGAACCCCCCACATCACAACACACACCCAGTCTTCTGCCCTACACCCCCTCCCACACCCCAACCTTCTGCCCTGCACCCCCTCCTCCAGCCCTCTGCCCTGACCCCTGAAACACCCACCCCAAGGTCTGGGGTCCCAGCCACAGGCCCTACTCAGCCCGCTGTTGGCCTAGGTGAACAGAACCGCAGGCTCGCAGCGAGCTGAGCAGGCTGCTGGCGTAAGATCAGCATTTTAATTTAATTTTAAATGATGCTTCTTAAACATTTTGAAAACCTTGTTTACTTTACATACAATAGTTTAGTTATATATATATAGACTAATAGAAAGAGACCTTCTAAAAACGTTAAAATGTATTACCGGCACGCGAAATCTTAAATTAGAGTGAATACATGAAGACTCGGCACACCACTTCTGAAAGGTTGCCTACCCCTGCTTTAGGATATTAACAAAGATCTAGGACCCAGAACACTGGCCTTTAACCGATAAGTAACCCTATTCAGGAATTTTATGTGTTAGACTGCTTATTAGAAACCATGACATCTCCATGCCAATAAAACTCCAGATAATCTTGGAAACCATCCCCTTAGCATATACATATATGTAATGCTTTCATAAACAGTATAAACCTGAGAAACATATAAGGGATGATTATTATAGCAGATGTTTTCTGTTAGGGAATCAACAGGGAAGAATGATTATGGGGGGAAGAAAGACCCACTGAAATATATTATCTTGAAGAATTTTTAGTCCTCTCAGTTGTAAATAATTATGCTTTCACACATAAATCAAGTAAACTGAGAATGTATAGAAGTAACATCAGAACATATTTTTGTTGTGGCAAAGAAGCTTTCTTTGTTTGAAAACTATATTGACACAAGTGTGGGAACTTTGTTGGGGAATAAACCTGCAATGTCCCTCCAAATGAGTGGTTCTCAAACTCGGGCCGTCGCTTGTTCAGGGAAAGCCCCTGGCGGCCGGGCCAGTTTGTTTACCTTCCAAGTCTGCAGGTTCGGCCGATCGTGGCTCCCAGTGGCCGCAGTTCGCCGCTCCAGGCCAATGAGAGCTGCAGGAAGTGACGCGGGCCAAGGGATGTGCTGGCCTCCCTTCCTGCAGCCCCCATTGGCTTGGAGTGGTGAACCTCGGCCAGTGGGAGCCGTGATTGGCTGAACCTGCGGATGTGACAGGTAAACAAATGAGATGAGGTTGCCCTGTAGCTTTTATATCAAATTGAGACCCCCATCACACAAGTTCTATGCCCAGTTCTCTTGTTTCTCTATCTCAAATATGGGGCTATTGTTCTTTTTGGCTGGTATTTTTGAAATGTCAGACACAAGTGCACAAAAATATATATCTGCCCACACACAAATATACATAGAAAGACTTAGAGGCACACTCACTCCTATCGACACAGAAACACAGCAAACACACAATCTATGAACATTAAAAAATGTACACAGCGCACATTCCCTAATGCATCCCTAACAAATATACATAGACATACATAGATGCAAAGACACTGTTACAGGCCTTGTGCCACAATGACAGACTCACAAATGCACACATCCCACAGCCTTGGGGCCAAGTGAGAGCATGACTCTGTAATCTGGTGATTAAGGCATTCATTTAAATCAAAGAGAAGCTTTGACTCAATGTATCCCACCTCCTGAGCTTTAATCACCAACAGGGCCGCCTCTAGGCACCAGCAAACCAAGCATGTTCTTGGGGCAGCACTTTTCAAGGGGTGGCATTTTTTTTTTTTTTTTTTTTGCTTGGGGCAGCAAAAAACCTAGAGCCGGCCCTGATCACCAAGCGATAGAGTCATTTTGGTGTGTAGATTTGAGCAGGTGGTGAGGGGATATGTTTGTTTGGGGTTCTTGTGTATGCTGGTTGGGTTCTTGTGTGAGTGATTTTGAAGTACCCTGGCACTTTGATCAAGTAATCCACCATCTATGCAATCTCCCTCATACAACCAATGTATGCATGTAAAATATCTGGTGAGTAAGGGTGGTGATTGGTTAAGTTAATTTCTTAATTTCTTTCTGCTTAACTTCATAATCATCCATAACTCATCTTGGACACATGATTTATAAGAGGAAGGTTTAGTCCAAGAATTTGAATTTTAAATACAGGTATGTGGAGTTTTTATTTTTATTTTTTGTTTTGTTTTAATTAACTCATGTATCCACAGTTACTTGCTCTGGGAAATGTTTTGTAGGTTCCATGGCCTGTTTCATACAGAAAGTCAGACTAGATTATCATTATAGTCCCTTCTGGCCTTAGAAACTATGACTCCATGAATCTAGATGGCATAGGAGCAGTGGGGCCAGAGATGTTTGCAGGGCCTGTTGTGATAACTGGGCCTACAAATTTATCCTAATTTTAAGCTCAGCTATAAAAAGTGAGTGAAAGTTCATAAACTGTCACAATGACCTGCCATATAAAACTGTGAAGAAAAGATGTAAGAAGGAGACAAAAAGACCAAATTAATTTAAACAGAAAAGGTGTTACTGATATCCCTCAAGGACTGTGTTGAGATTATGACTGGTAAAATAGAAGAGGAGAGGATGGGAAATCAATGAACCAATATCAGTGTGTCATAAATTAGGCCTAATAAAAAGAAAGATCACAATATTTACATTAAGGTGTAAACACTGATGTATCACCACTGTTGCACAATTAGAACATAAGAACAGCCCTACTGGATCAGACCAAAGGTCCATCTAGGTAATCATTAAGTGATCCATCCCCTGTCGCCTATTCCCAGCTTCTGGCAAACTGAGGTTAGGGACACCATTCTTGCCCATCCTGGCTAATAGCCATTGATAGACCTATCCTCCATGAACTTATCTAGTTCCTTTCTGAACCCTGTTATGGTCTTGACCTTCACAACATGCTCTGGCAAGGAGTTCCACAGGTTGACTGTGCATTGTGTGAAGAAATATTTCCTTTTAATTGTTTTAAACCTGCTACTAATTAATTTCATTTGGTGACCCCTAGTTCTTGTGTTATGAGAGGTAGGCAGATAATGGCAGATAAAATTTAATGTTGATAAATGCAAAGTGATGCACATTGGAAAACATAATCCCGACTATACATATAAAATGATGGGGTCTAAATTAGCTATTACCACTTGGAATTGGAAAAGGTTCAGAAAAGGGCAACAAAAATGATTAGGGGTATAGAACGACTTCCGTATGAGGAGAGATTAATAAGACTGTGACTTTTCAACTTGGAAAAGAGATGGCTAAGGGGCGATATGACTGAGGTCTATAAAATCATGACTGGTGTAGAAAAGGTAGATAAGGAAGTGTTATTTAGTCCTTCTCATAATACAAGAACAAGGGGGCACCAAATGAAATTAATAGGTAGCAGGTTTAAAACAAACACAAGAAAGTATTTTTTCAAGCAACACACTGTCAACCTCTGGAACTCCTTGCCAGAGGGTGTTGTGAAGGCCAATACTATAATGGGGTTCAAAAGGGAGCTAGATAGATTCATGGAAGATAGGTTCATCAATAGCTATTAGCCAGGATGGTCAGGAATGGTGTCCCTAGCCTCTGTTTGCCAGAAGCTGGGATTGGGTGACAGGGCATGTATCACTTGATGATAACCTGTCTGTTCGTTCCCTTTGGGGCACCTGCCATTGGCCACTGTCAGAGTACAGGATACTGGGCTTGATGGACCTTTGGTCTGACCCCGTATGGCCGTTCTTATGAGTTTGCTCCTGATTTTGCTCTCATGTGCCTAAGTCACACTGAAGTTAATGGGAGTTAGGAGCATACATAAAGGTAGGTAGCACTAGAGTGATGAACTGAAGAGGGAAGGAGCTGACCAGGTGCTAAGGTGCCTGATTGAATTGGGGCATTAATACTTTGAAGAGGAAAAGGACTCTCTAAATGTAAATTGTTCATATTATTTTAGTGATAAAATGGAAACATATCTCCTAAGAGACTCAGGATTTTTCTATAGCACTCTTAAGGTAAATGAAATTTCACCACTCTTTTTGATTAAACTGAAATTAACCATTACAGAGAAAAAAAGATGTGTTAATTTACCTTGTCCATTTACCCTACTCAAATGCAAGATTTTCCTATTTTAAGGGCTATTTATATTTCACAGGGGTTT
Source organism: Trachemys scripta elegans (assembly GCF_013100865.1). Lineage (NCBI taxonomy): Eukaryota > Metazoa > Chordata > Testudines > Emydidae > Trachemys > Trachemys scripta. The sequence goes on from NC_048309.1 coordinate 37,913,777, forward strand.
GCCAATAAGAGGCCAACTGGAAATGTCTAATATTTTTCACGGGAAATTTAAATTTGTTTTCCCCATTTTTCACCTCTAAATTTTCCATAAAGCATCTTGCTTTTTGAAACCAGTTTTGGTTAGAAATAATCAGGTTTTGGTAGACATGTATGGTTTTCAAAAACACTTTTTTCATGGAAAACTGAACTGAAAGATTGGATTTTTTCATGAAAAGAGAGAAAAAAATCACCCCCAAATATTGTGGATTTTCACCTAAAGAAATCAGATTTTTCGACAAGAATGAGTACTGTATTTTCTATTCAAAATGTTCTTCTTGTCAAAAAACCCTTTTTAGCATTGAATATATTTCAATTAAAAATGTTGACTAACTGGTGAGCCATCAACAAATACAAGTTGTTCTTTAAAATGAAACATTGTTATTAGCACAAACCCAGCTGACTGTAATGCAGTTGGAAGCTGGATATTCATCTACTGGGTGCCACAATTGTGCCTACCAGCTTTGGCTGTGCAGAACAGCCTAGACACTAACAGTCAGAAGAAATCTCACAGTACATCCCCAGAATTATGTACATTTCTCTGCCTTGGTTCACACGAGGGAGCTGAGGGATTTGAATCCACAGCTGTGAACACCAGCATTCATAGTATCTCCCATCATAGATCATAAGAACATAGGAACAGCCATACTGGTCCCTCTAGCCCAGTATCCTGTCTCTGACATTGGCCAGTAGCAGAGCTTCAGGTAGAGTTGACAGAACAGGATAATTATTGAGTGATCCATCCCCTGTCTTCCCCTCCTGGCTTGCACTAGTCAGAGGTTTAGGGTTGCATCACTGACCATCTTGGCTAATAATCATTGATGGATCTATCCTTCAAGAACTTTTCTATTTCTTTTTTCAACCCAGTTATACTTTTCGTCAGCACAAAATCTCATGGCAATGAGTTCCACAGGTTAATTGTGTGTTGTGTGAAAAAGTAACTTCCTTTTGGACCTGCTGCCTATTAATTTCATTGGGTGAAAAACCAAATTTTTTGTACCGTGGGAAAGGGTAAATGATACTTCTCTACTCACATTTTCCACACCATTCATGAATTTATGGACCTCTATCATATCCTCCCCAGAGTCATCTCTTTTCTAAGCTGAAGATCTCTAACAGGCTGGTTCTATCACTAAATTCACATAAGAATTCAAAGGCAAAGGATCTCTTCAACTGAGATTTGACAACTGGTTAAGTGATGCAGATGCCAAATTTCCATTAATGTTATTGAGAATTGGGCATCTAAATCCCCTGTGTGGTTTTGAAGATCCCATACTTCACTTCCATTTATTTGCCTTACTCAGAGAACCATCCAGTCTCCTCCAAAAGCGTTTTGTTTCCTTCATAGATCTTATACATTCAAAGATTCTTAGGCCAGATGAACAATGTGATCATCTAGTCTGACTGTCTGTATAAAACGGGCCATAAAACTTCCCCAAAATAATACCTGTTTGAATTAGAGAAACTCTCTTAGGAAAAACATCCAATCTTGATTAAAAAATTGCCAGTGATGGAGAATCCACCAACATGGTTAATTGTCCTCATTGTTAAAAAATTACACGTTATTTCCAGTCTGAATTTGCCAAGTTCCACCATCTAGCCATTGGATCTCGATCTTACAATGTAATATAAATTAAAGAGACTTCAAATCTCTTTCTCCTTGTTCTCCAGGTGAACAATTTGTCTCCTGGACTCATGCTTTTCTTGTTTTGTCTCAGTTTAGATGTTGTCAAGTCTGTGATTAGCTATGTCAAGGCTGTATCCCCACTTTGAACTTTAGGGTACAAATGTAGGGGCCTGCATGAAAACTTCTAAGCTTAACTACCAGCTTAGCTCTGGTCCGCTGCCACCATCCCAAGGCTAGTTCCCTTCCCTGGGAAGCCTTGAGAAACCTTTCACCAATTCCCTGGTGAATACAGATCCAAACCCCTTGGATCTTAAAACAAGGAGAAATTAACCATTTCCCTCCTTCCTCCCATCAACTCCTGGTGAATACAGATCCAACCCCCTTGGATCTAAAAACAAGGAAAAATCAATCAGGTTCTTAAAAAGAAGGCTTTTAATTAAAGAAAAAGGTAAAAATCATCTCTGTAAAATCAGTATGGAAATTAACCTTACAGGGTAATCAAACTTAAAGAGCTCAGAGGACTCCCCTCTAGTCTTAGGTTCAAAGTACAGCAAACAAAGATAAACACTCTGTTTTTCTCAACTTGTAAATGTACCTTTTACTAAAGATAAAACTAACACACCTTGCCTGGCTATTTACTTACAAGTTTGAAATAGAAGAGACTTGTTTAGAAAGATGTGGAGAACCTGGATTGATGTCTGGTCCTTCTCAGTCCCAAGAGCGAACGAACTCCCAAACAAAGAGCACAAACAAAAGCCTTCCCCCCCGCCCCCAAGATTTGAAAGTATCTTGTCCCCTTATTGGTCTTTTGGGTCAGATGCCAGCCAGGTTACCTGAGCTTCTTAACCCTTTACAGGGAAAAGGATTTTGGAGTCTCTGGCCAGGAGGGATTTTATAGTACTGTACACAGGACAGCTGTTACCCTTCCCTTTATAGTTATGACAAGCTACATGGCATATGTTTTGTCAATTTCATACTTTAAGACAAACATTAATGGTGACATTGGCAATGTTAAGGAAGAATAAAAGTGGACTTCTGTGGACGGTGTGATAGATGTGCCGGTTTCTTCATACAAGAAACCATGAGGCCACCATGTAGGCTTTGTGTCAGAGTGCGAGTCGGATGAAGTTGGGGCAGAGATGGAAGTGGGCCGGTAGGGGCCAGCATGGCATACCGGTAAGAAGTGGCTGCTGGTATGGGCACATACACAGCTGACATTAAAGTGTTGCCATGGCAGTGCTTTAACATTGCTGCCCCTTCCTCCCCCCGTCAGCAGCCCTGGCAGCTGCCGGAGCCCCAGGCCCTTTAAATCACTGCCACAGTCCTGGGCAGCATGGATCAGAAGAGCGAAAGGGCAGGCTTGGGGAGGCTGACCCCGCAGCCCTTCCGTTCCGCCCAAGGCCCCGCCCCTTCTGCCTGAGGCCCCATCCCTTCCGGTAAGTCTTTTATGTTACTTTCATCCCTGAGTTGGTGTCTGTATTTCTTTCTGGTATCTGCTGGAGATGGGGGCTAAAGCTTTGTGGAGCATTGCAATTAGACCTGGGAGAAACTCAGGATTTCCGGTTTGTGGGAAATTTCGATATTTCCCATAAAGTGGAAACTCTGGAAAAAAATCCCTTTGGAAACACTGACCCACGGTGTTTCTTGAAACTAAATATACTCCCTGGGACCCAGGCAGCTGCTGACTGAAATTAATGTTTTTTGTCAGTTTCACCTATTGTATACTGCTGACTAGTTCTAATTGCGATGTGGCGGTGACAGAAGTCATTGTAGGTTATGTGACTGTGGTAAACAATGTCACAGAGTTACCCCTTGACTTCTGAGTTCCATCATTTTAAGGTTTTGGGTTGGCACAGAATGTGATGGTGTGAGAACATTTCAGTTTGTGCAAGTATAATTATAAACACAGACATAATATAGCTAGCTAACTAGCTAGATGGAACATCTGCTTTTGCAAGCTGATTTTTAAACTCATGTAGAAGAGAACAGACATTGCAATAACAGAAAGCTACTTCAATACCAATTTTAAATAATGCTTCCTTTTAATGCATATAATCACACTGAAGAACTCTCAACTGAAACTTTGTTTTGAATAGAACAGGAGAACTGGATGAATGAGTGGTAAGAGAATATGACTATGCCAGCTGAATAGGTGCTAAGAGTGGTTACATATCATAACTATCAGCACAAGGCAAACATTAAATTTGATCTGTAAAGAATTGGTGAAAACACAGGAAATGGCATTTTTAATTGCTTGTATTCACTTATTGGCTAATTGATTGACTGAGCTCTCTGCCTGAAATACAGAATATAGTCTCATACTAGACAAAATCTATCCTGGAATCTACACTTGGAGGATATTTCTTCTCCTTTTTGTCAGGAGGTGGGATAGAAGAGAAGATCATTCAAGGATCATGTCTATGATTTGTTGGGTTTCTGGATGGATCTTTTCACTGATTTTTAAAAGAAAGATTTGGGATAACAGAATATCTGTTGGGATTGGTCCTGCTTTGAGCAGGGAACTGAACTAGATGACCTCCTGAGGTCTCTTCCAACCCTAATCTAATTTTTAGAGTAAACTGACATGGAAATGATAAGAAATGAATGAAGGAGTCAGCTTGGTGGGGTCACTCTGGCCTGAGAGACAGTAAGCACTTACACTTCCCTGATGTCTGTTTGACCCATTCAGGTTCAGAACTGGTCACTGATACCTCGCTCAAAGTCTGGGTGTGGCAGGGCCGGAGTCAGGTTTTCTGCTGCCCCAAGAGGCAGGAAAAAAAAAAAGCCAATCGGCGGCACTTTGGTGGCAGCTTAATCGTGCCACTCCATTCTTCTGCGGCAGTTCGGCGGCGGGTCCTTCACTCCCTCACATACTCTTTGGCGGCACTTCGGCGGCAGCTGAAAGAGGAAGAGAGGGACTGAGGGTCTCACCGCTGAATTCCCGCCGAAGGCCGGGACGTGCTGTTCCAATAGCGGACGGAGTGCCGCCCCTTTGTTCTGGCTGTCCCAAGTACCTGCTGGTGCCTGGAGCCAGCCCTGGGGTGTGGCCAGGTTGTGATATACTCTCATCCGGTGTCTGTTGCTGCTCCTCATTCGTTCTGTGTGTTAGGCTGGGAGTGGTGATAGCAGGGGTCAAAGGGCAGGCTACTTTTGCATCCCCGGTGTGTGCACAGCTGGATGGTGGCTTTCAGAAATGTGCTGGCAATCCTGTCAGGCAAGATTAACTCCAGAGACAATGCTCTGGATCCACCAAGCTTTGTAGAAAGCTAGCCCTAGATTTAGGTACCTAAGAACTCCAGATTTAGGCACTAAGTCCCATTTTTAGGCACCACTGCAATCCACAAAACCCAGGCTCAGCTGGTGACTAACCCCGTAGGGTCCTAACTTCACTCTGCACCTACATTTTTTTTCAGTAAGAATTTCCTAGGCACCTATATTTCTGAGCAGGCTCACTTCTGGCTTCCTGTAGGCATTTGGGCCCTGTCTCCTCCCTCATAAACTTTAGCCCAATGGTTGGGTACTCACTTGGTATGTGGAAGACCCCCCCACCCCGAGCTGAAGTCTCCCACTCTTGATGCTGAGGAAAGGGATTTGAACAGTGCGCCATCAATTCTGAGATGAGTGCTCTAACCACTGGGGCACTGAGTCTTCTTGTGCATTCTCTAGTCCAATTAATTTTCAGCTATTCAATTAAAGTGGAACAATTTCTTTCTTTCTTTCTTCAAATCTGTTTCTCCCTCTTTATGATTTTTTCCCCAAAGTATGTGTTTTCCATAAGGAATAATATTATTAGTGTTTCTATTTAAACTTTCAAAAAACGCACAACATGCTTTCAGCCTTCACTGTCAATCCTGCAAGGTGCCAAACACCCTGGCCCTGATCCAGCAAATCATTTAAGAATGTGCTTAACTTTAACTGTTTGAGTTGCCCCATTGATTATTTCCCCCAAGATTCCACATTCACAATTCAAAGATGACCTTCATTCAGTCTAGTTGCCGGATTTCCTGTCATGAAAGGGGTTAGGCTGATCACTGGATTTGGGTAGGGATTTTTCCCAAGGGCTAAAAGGACAAACTGCTGTGTGGTGGTTTTTTTCTGTGTTCCATCTGGCATCCAGGAAGTCTGGTTTTTGGTGCGGGGAAGAGGAGGGTTAAGATAGAATTGAAACAACTGTGGCATATTTCAGTGTGATTGTTGGGTAAAAAAGTGTCTGACTAAGACCTCAACAATCCAGAGGGCTGCTTGGCTATTGGTCCTGTGCATGGCATTACATGGTGACAGAGTGTACTTTTATGTCTCCCACACCTGGGGCTCCCCTCATCTTAGCTCTCCTACCTCCAGTGTGAAGGAGGAGAGCAGTCAGAACTCTGACTTCCAGTCATGTCCCATGGCAGCCTCGAGAGTGGAGACGGGGCATGACCCACACTCACCTTTGGATTTATAACCCTTGGGGTATTGGTGCAAGCTGAGATCTGCACTGGAACAACCCTACTGGCCAGTTTAGTATGGTTAACTCAGGTCGGTAATACCTTAAATAAAGTCACGGCTTCTGCATTTAACCATATTATTGTGTCTCTGTTTCACTTTCTGTGTTTTCATCTAAGGGCCATTCCTGAAATAGAGTTTTTCATTAAAATGCTCCACATTATTGACATTTTTCATTTTTCTTGATATTTTAATTGTAATTAAACTATTTACTGAAATTGTGGTTGACTTTTTTCATTTGTTGAAACTCCTGACCTTGAATAAATTAAAATAAATAAATTTTGAATGTTCAAAATTATTATCAAAATGATCATAAGGTTTTATATCTATTTATATATATTTTTATTGCTGTTGGGGACCTGGTTGCAGCTCATGTATAATCTCTTAACATCCCTTTCTCGGCCCCCCCCCCCCGTCTTTTTTTTCTTCATTTTTCTTTCTCACCAGCCATTCCACAATCCCTTCTTCTCTTGCTCCCTCCTTTCTTCACCACCTTCCCCTGCTCTCTCACCATTCCTCCAATCCAGTCCCTTTCTCTCCCTTCCTTTCTTTTTTTCTCATCCAATTTCTTCCACCTCCACATTATTTTCCCTTTTGCCTTCCTCCTTATCTTTCTCCTGTCCTCAAACCAGGTTGTTGTTAGTGGTAGTAATTCATCCTAATTGCTCACCCCACAAACAAGCCTTCAAACAAATCCTGGCTGTTCCTCTGGCTTTGTTTGTGTTAGCAGACAAAGACCAGATGTTCTAAGGTATTTAGCAGCCTAAAGATGCAGATAAGAGCCAAGTGGGATTTTCTAAGCAGGTTAGGTGCCTGACTCCTATTGACATCCATGTGAGTTAGGCATGTAACCTGCTTAGGAACTTTACAGGTCCAGCTAGACACCTAACTGCATCTTGAGTTGTCTTGAAAGTCCTGCCCTTAGCATCCTTTTCCTTCCAAGCAGGAGATAGTTTACATTCTTATCTGGGGTAGGTAAATGAATGGTTCTTTCTGCTGCTTGGACTTTATGCGATATGAGTGATATTTTCAAAGATGCCTAAGGCTTGGTGTGCATTTAGAAGTGAGGTTGACGTAACAACATTGTGAGGGATGTGAAAAAATACACCCTGATTGACATAGCTGTGCCAAACTAATCCCCAGTGTAGACACAGTTTTGCCAACAGAAAAAATGCTTCCATCAGTGTAGCTGACTTTGTTCTGGGAGGTGGTGTTCCAACACCAACAGAAAAAACCCCTTTCATTGTGTAGGCTGTGTCTACACTATAGGGTTATGTCATTTTAGCTACACCGACATAGCTATGTTGGCATAATCTCTGTAGTGTAGACACAGCCAAAATGATTTTCAGTGGGACTTCTGCTTCTGGAATGTTCAAATCTTCCTAAGTGTCTTCCAGTGAAACTATTTTTTGTGTGATTAGGTTTCATTTTTTCCTGTGCTAGGTCCATGTGTTTGTATTTTCATGCCTGTCAGCATGGCATATGAGCTTGTCACATGAAGAATCAAACAACAGTTCATATAACCTCGTGCCATAGTGGTTAAAAAAATGTGAATTGCATAAATTGCCTCCAAAATATTCAGACCTCCTCTGTCACTCTCTGTTTTAGCACTGGAAAAAATAAATGAAGGGGTCATATGTTTCATAAACTTCAAATTAAGTTTCAAAGTTTAATTTACATTTTAATGGTTGCTTTCCTGAATTGCTGATACATCCTGTATTTCTCTCTGGACTATCTGTTGTGTGTTTTCACCAGGTTCACATGTACTATGAAAATTATTCACAGAGATATTGGAATTGCCTTTTGCTTCCAGAAAAAAAATAAAAAAAAATCATGGTCAATTAAATAAATGGAAGAAATATTAGTATTTGTATTGATGATGATGATCATGATGATATGCCTGCAACTTTGTCTGATTAGATAACAACATCTGAGTTCAAAGAGTTAGGAATGGTTTAAAATTACGATAAGAATTAAATGAAATATAGGGAAATACTTGATGCTTTGGGAAGGCAACTAACATGGGAAAATAAGAGCTAGGTATTATTATTATTATTAGAATTTGTATTACTATGTATAATGGGCACTGCGGCAGCAGAGGGTGAGTGATGGGAAAGGAGCGGCTACACAGTATGATGGGCAGTAGGGGTTAACAGAGGGTGACTGATAGGGAAGGGTTGGCTATACTGTATCATGGTTACCAGATATCATAAGAGGTTAGTTTATGAATTTTGGGTCATATGCACTATATGGATGCAAAGTGTAATAACAGAAGAGAAAGCAGCAGATATTTTCCAAAAGAACTAATAAATGGCAGCATACACTGACTTCATTGTGTCTCGGTTCTGTCTTAAGCTCTGTTGTCCTTTTGACTCTTGCATTCAGCTTTGTTGATGGCTACTCTTCCTTTTTTTTCTCCCCTGTCTCCATATCCGACCTTATGCATGTTCTCCCAGTGAACCCCCGATAAAATCATAGGAATGTAGGGCTGGAAGCCCAGTCCCCTGTGCTGAAGCAAGGCCAAATAAATTTAGACCAATCCCTGACCGGAGTTTGTCCAACCAGTTCTTAAAAGCTCCAGTGATGGGGATTCCACAACCTTCCTTGGAACCTATTCCAGTGTTTAATACCCTTGAGATTAGAAAGATTTTCCTACTATCCAACCTAAATCTCCTTTGCTGCACGCTGTCGGAGAAAAACTGAGTTCTCACTATTTTGTTTAGGTACAGCAAGTCAGAAGCTTTTTTATTAACTCTCACATGTGCAGAGGAGAGAGCAAGCAGGTCTCTCTCTGGTAACTAATTACAGCAAGCATTTATACCTTTCATTACAGAAATAATGAGGGACAGCTGCATTTTGTTTATACATAGGCCATCTTGATATCTCATTTCCTTACTTGTTTTGACTCTTGCCTACATACAATTAGTTTCTATACCTTATCTACACAAGGTCTTCTACACCTTATCTATACTGAGGTCACAATGACTTCTTACACAACTCTTTCT
>NC_048309.1:37946776-37972915 GCF_013100865.1 Trachemys scripta elegans
TGGAAAAGTGGCTGCTTGGCTCTATCATCCTCAATGTCATAATTAATGTTCTCAACAAAATGGACCACTTCTTTTGTGATTTCACCCCAGTAATAAGACTGGCCTGCATTGACACCAACCTGATTGTGCAGTTGGAGTTGATCCTGGCCTTTCTTTGCACTTTAATCCCATTTCTGTGAAACAGGCTGTCAAATTTTTGTATCGTCATCACCATCTTGATATTTCTTTCTATCTGTGATAGACAAAAAGCTTTTCCCCCCACCCCCACATCCTCTCACCTTATTGTGGCAACATTCTATGGGACTATAGTGATTGTCTACATGCTACCAAAATCCAAGAGCACTGAGACACCTGGGCAAAGCATTCTCTGAGTTCTATGCTATTCTGTCCCCACTGATCAGCTCCCTCATATCTAGCCTGAGAAAAAAGGAAGTCTATGATGCAGTGACCCATGGATCAGTAAGTTTGTGCCTTTGTCAAAAATTCAGACTGCCCTAGCACCTTGTTTTAGGTTGAAAAGAAATAAGGATGATCTGAGATGATTTACTGGGTCATGGACAACAGGGCTGATGAGGTGAAATCTTGGCCCCTTTGACATCAACAGGGGCTGGATTTCACCCCATGTCTCTGGTCAGTTGAAACAGCATGTGGGAAAGTGATAATCTATTTAGAATTTCTGACTGACATCCTCCAGCATTTTTGCAGAGGAGGTAGATATTTTGTAATGCCATTTTTGTTCATGGAAAGCTGAGCTGTTTGGTTTTTTAAAAAATTTTTATAAAATGTGTATTTTTTATTGTTTTTCCATCCTAGGTGATGACTCCCCAAAAGGAAAGTTTTTCACTTTTTGGTTTGTAATCCTTTAGATTTTTGCTTTTCTTTTTTTTTTCCCTTACACTTCCCTATTCCTCCTTTTCCTCCTCCCCCCTTATTTTGGTGGCAAAATGGAAAAAAAGGTTGGGGGTGGGGACAATAGGGAGGGAAAGCTTGAAAAACAAACAAAAACATGAAATGTTCAAAAATGCCAAAATGTTTCAAATACATGAAAATCATTCCTTTTCTAAAGTTGCAGAATGACACATATTTCAAAAATTCATCCACAATTCTTTACCATTTTCCAAACAGTTCTAGTTTTAAGACTTATAATTGCTGTCTAATTTTCTCTTCGTTTTCTTGGTGGTGGTTGGCAATTCAGACAATGACACATAATGGTAAATTCTGAGCATTTTCAAACCAAGGTTATAGAATGACATAGGTACAATGTCAGGGGTCCTTAAATTCAAAGGACAGTTTCTATGAATTCTTCCTGTTATGTGTTAATATTTCTCTGTTACCAAACTCTTAATATTAAATAAAATGATGAACACAATGGGCTGCATTTCCATAAACTGTGCACCTTCATCTTTTAATGTTGTGCTTCTAAATGCATTTGAAGAGGAACTCACTATTGGAGTTCAAGTCATTAGTGTCCAGATGAACTTGGCTAGCTGAAAGTGCCTCGATGGGAGTGTCATAACTATAAAGGGAAGGGTAATAGCGGTCCTGTGTACAGTACTATAAAATCCCTCCTGGCCAGAGACTCCAAAATCCTTTTCCCTGTAAAAGGTTAAGAAGCTCAGGTAACCTGGCTGGCATCTGACCTAAAGGACCAATAAGGGGACAAGATACTTTCAAATCTTGGGGGGGTGGAAGGTTTTTGTTTGTGTTCTTTGTTTGGGAGTGTGTTCGTTCTCGGGACTGAGAGGGACCAGACATCAATCCAGGTTCTCCACATCTTTCTAAACAAGTCTCTCCTATTTCAAACTTGTAAGTAAATAGCCAGGCAAGGTGTGTTAGTTTTCCTTTGTTTTCTCAACTTGTAAATGTACCTTTTACCAGAGTGTTTATCTTTGTTTGCTGTACTTTGAACCTAAGACTAGAGGGGAGTCCTCTGAGCTCTTTAAGTTTGATTACTCTGTAAGGTTAATTTCCATACTGATTTTACAGAGATGATTTTTACCTTTTTCTTTAATTAAAAACCTTCTTTTTAAGAACCTGATTGATTTTTCCTTGTTCAAGATCCAAGGGGTTTGGATCCTGATTCACCAGGAGTTGGTGGGAGGAAGGAGGGGAATGGTTAATTTCTCCTTGTTTTAGATCCAAGGGGGTTGGATCTGTATTCACCAGGAGTTGGTGGGAGGAAGGAGGGGAATGGTTAATTTCTCCTTGTTTTAAGATCCAAGGGGTTTGGATCTGTATTCACCAGGGATTTGGTGAAGGTTTTTCAAGGTTTCCCAGGAATGGAATCCATTGAAATGGTGGCAGCAGAACCAGAGCTAAGCTGGTAGTTAAGCTTAGAAGTTTTCATGCAGGCCCCTACATTTGTACCCTAAAGTTCAAAGTGGGGATCCAGCCTTGACAGGGAGTTTCCCAAAATAATTGACAGTCAAGGAATGCTGAAATGCCTACATATAGATCTGCTCAAAATTTCTGTTTTTGCTATACAAAAAATCAAATGTTTCTAATTTTGATAGCATATGAGCAGTGCACTGACTTTAAAGAGATGTTGCATTGTTGTTAGTTTTGTGAGGCAGTTTCTTTTTGCGGCAAGCAAAAACAGTTTACCTTTTGTCTTCATGTCAGTAAATAGAGTCAAATATTGTAGCAGAGCTGCTTCTTGGGAACCAGTCACTGGTGCATGGGTGGAGATCCCCACAAGAGGGAAGTTGTATGTAGTGTCAATAAAGAAGAAACTACCCACACTCCAAAACACTGTTTTCTCCTTGTGAACGAGCTCCACCTTCCACTCCCAAAAACCCAGACTGGTCGGCTCTCTTTGTGGATGAAGCAGCACACACAGTCTAGCAGGGTATCTGCCCTGAGTGTCTTTCTTGCTTTTTATGCTCTGGGTAAATCACAACTTAACAGCAGTTATATGGACCCCCCTCCCTGCTCCCTCACTCAGCCTTTTATACTGCATGTGATCCCTTAGAATCATAGAATTGGAAGGGACCTCGAGAGGCCATCTAGTCCAGTCCCCTGCACTCAAGGCAGGACTAAATATTATCTAGACCATCCCTGACGGGTGTTTGTCCAACCTGCTCTTAAAAATCCCCAATGATGGAGATTCCACAACCTCCCTGGGCTGCAATTTAAGCCCATTGCTTCTTGTCCTATCCTCAAAGGTTAGGAAGAACAATTTTTCTCCCTCCTCCTTGTAACAACATTTTATGTACTTGAAAATAGTTATCATGTCCCCTCTCAGTCTTCTCTTCTCCAAACTAAACAAACCCAATTTTTTCAATCTTCCCTCATAGGTCATGTTTGTAGACCATTAAATATTTTTGTTGCTTTTCTCTGGACTTTCTCCAATTTGTCCACATCTTTCCTGAAATGTGGTGCCCAGAACTGGACACAATACTCCAGTTGAGGTCTATCAGTGCAGAGTAGAGTGGAAGAACTACTTCTCGTGTCTTGCTTACAATACTCCTGCTACATCCCAAAATAATGTTTGCTTTTTTTGCAACAGTGTTACACTGTTGACTCATATTTAGCTTGTGATCCACTATGACCCCCAGATCCCTTTCCGCAGTACTCCTTCCTAGGCAGTCATTTCTCATTTTGTATGTGTGCAACTGATTGTTCCTTTCTACGTGGAGTACTTTGCATTTGTCCCTATTCAATTTCATCCTATTTACTTCAGACCATTTCTCCAGTTTGTCCAGACCATTTTGAATTTTAATCTTATCCTCCAAAGTACTTGCAACCCCTCCCAACTTGGTATCATCCACAAACTTTATAAGTGTACTGGCTATGCCATTATCTAGATCATTTATGAAGCGATTGAACAGAACTGGACCCAGAACCGATCCCTGCGGGATCCCACTCTATATGCCCTTCCAGCATGACTGTGAAACAGTGATAACTATTCTCTGGGAACGATTTTCCAACCAGTTATGCACCCACCTTATAGTAGCTGCATCTAGGTTGTATTTCCCTATTTGTTTATGAGAAGGTCATGCGAGACAGTATCAAAAGCCTTACTAAAGTCAAGATATACCACATCTACTACTTCCCCCCATCCATAAGGCTTGTTACCCTGTCAAAGAAAGCTATCAAATTGGTCTGATATGATTTGTTCTTGACAAATCCATGCTGACTGTTATTTATCACCTTATTATCTTCTAGGTGTTTGCAAATTGATTGCTTAATTATTTGCTCCATTTTCTTTCCAGGTACAGAAGTTAAGCTGACTGGTCTGTAATTCCCCGGGTCGTTCTTCTTTCCCTTTTTATAGATGGGCACTATATTTGCCCTTTTCCAGTCTTCTGGAATGTCTCCCATCTTCCATGACTTTTCAAAGATAATTGCTAATGGCTCTGATATCTCCTCAGTCAGCTCCTTGTGTATTCTAGGATGCATTTAATCAGGCCCTGGTGATTTGAAAACGTCTAACTTGTCTAAATAATTTTTGACTAGTTCTTTCCCTATTTTAGATTCTGATCCTACTTATTTTCACTAGCATTCACTATGTTAGACGTCCAATCACCACCAATCTTTCACCATCAAAACCAAAACAAAAAAGTCATTAAGCACCTCTGCCATTTCCACATTTTCTGTTACTGACTTCCCCCCCCCCTCATTGAGTAACAGGCCTCTTCTGTCCTTGGTCTTCCTCTTGATTCTAATGTTTTTGTAGAATGATTTCTTGTTTCCTTTTATGTCCCTAGCTAGTTTGATCTCGTTTTGTGCTTTGGCTTTTCTAATTTTGTTCCTACATACGTGTGTTATTTGTTTATATTCATTCTTTGTAATTTGTCCTTCTACCCTTCCAAACCCAAACTATCTAAGTCCTTCCTACTTTACTTACTCCCAGTACCTAAGTGACCAGGGTGCTGGCTTCCAAAGGGCTTGACTTGAAGCTACTAACAATACCCTGTCACACTCCTCCAATGGGAAACCAACCTTCAAGACCCTGAATTCTGATACTGTTCACGAGAGGCGAGAGACTATTGTTAAATAAATGAATAAAGATTAACAATCACATCAAAGTTCTTTGGAATGAATATTTCCATTGAGTTTGTGTGTCTGTGTGTGTGAGAGAGATTTCTTCTCACTTAAAGCTTTCATTTGCAAACCATGTATTAAATCAGCAATAGTCAATAGGCAGACCACAGGTCAAATCTGGACAACTAGCTACATTTGAATGGACCCGGAAATCTTATTATTTACCTGTGGTGGTGAGTTGTTGTTGGTGGGCTTTTTTATTATTATTATTATTATTTTCCTCTGGAGTCTGGACCTTGACTATACCTTCAAAAAGAAATGTGGACCTTGACACAAAAATAATTGACTACCCCTGGATTAAATTTACATTCAGTCTCTTTTGTTTTTGCTAAACTGTATGTCTTGAGTGTCTGAACTGATGTGCCTGACTCATATTAGCCATTTTTACTCATGGAATTGTTCCACTGAAGGCAATGGGACAACTGACATGAGCAAAGATTACTCAGCAGAGTCACTGTCTGCATGCCCATGGACTTCATGGTCCCAGTGTTACATTTCAGTCAGTCCTGGTGTTACATTTCAGTGATCTCACACAGCAGGGCGCTGGAAGGCGATTCCTCTGGGCATGGGAGGTTGGTTGCATCAGGACAGTTGTTTGCACTGTCTGCACAGAAAACACATTGTTAACTCCCCAGGTCAGCCCCTTCAGTGGTGGACTCAAGGGAGACACAGCCTGCCAAGGAGAAGGAGACAAATGACAGGAGACCGCTGCACTTAGCAAATGGAAGGGGGAAGAGCATGTTCTAATGCAGATCACAGCAGCGGCTCATCCATTCAGGTGGACGCAGGTCTCTCTACTGAGAAGATCCAGATTCTGCAGAAGGATGAGAGACAAGCACCTCAGCTCAGGAACCTGAGTCCTGGTGACCAAACCCTGAGAAATAAGAGCTCATTGCTTCAAGCTTGGGCTGTACTGTGATTACAGGTGAGCTCCTTCTGCCTGGCGTCATTTCTATCCCACCTTCCAAGCAGGGGCATGAATGTGCTTTGTGAATATTTGCAGTTTTAGCCTGACCTTCCCACAGCAGAGCCAGTTGGTGTGGATAGCACCATTTCACAATGGGACAATTGAGATATGTCTTGTGAAAGGTCCTCAGCTGGGGATCTGGCCCATTGACTCTGGAGTCAATTGAGTCTGGAACAGGAAAATAGGAATCCAAAATAAGTGATGCTGATAGAAAAGACCATAACAAGGTCATGGAAAATGTCACAAGGAAGTTAGCAGGGTAGCAGTTTCTCACAAAACTGGGTGACTGGGCAACAAAATGGCAGATGAAATTCAATGTTGATAAATGCAAAGTAATGCACATTGGAAAACATAATTCCAACTATACCTATAAAATGAAGGGGTCTAAATCAGCTGTGTCATAACTATAAAGGGAAGGGTAATAGCTGTCCTGTGTACAGTACTATAAAACCCCTCCTGGCCAGAGACTCCAAANTTTCACCAGGGATTTGGTGAAGGTTTTTCAAGGCTTCCCAGGAAGGGAATCCATTGAAATGGTGGCAGCCGAACCAGAGCTAAGCTGGTAGTTAAGCTTAGAAGTTTTTCATGCAGGCCCCTACATTTGTACCCTAAAGTTCAAAGTGGGGATCCAGCCTTGACAAGCTGTTAGTACTCAAGAAAGAGATCTTGGAATTATTGTGGACAGTTCTCTGAAAACATCTACTCAATGTGCAGTGACATTCAAAAAAGTGAACAGGATGCTGGGAATCATTAAGACAGGGATAGACAATAAAACAGAAAAGATCATATTGCCTATATATAAACCCATGGTAAGCCCACATCTTGAATACTTCATGTAGATGTGGTCACCCCATCTAAATTCATAGAGTATAGGTCCATAAATTGATGGGCAGGGATGGTGTCCCTAGCCTCTGGCTAAGGATGGGAATGGATTACTTCCTATAGAATCTCAGATGGTCATCTAGTTCAACCCCCTTCTCAAAGCAGAACCTCTCCCCAACTTTTTTTTTTTTTTTTTTTTTTTGGCCCTAGATGCCTAAACAGTCTCTTTAAGGATTGAACTCACAACCCTAGGTTTAGCAGGCCAATGCTCAAATGACTTTGCTATCCATCCCACCCTCTTCTGTTCAGTCCCTCTGGGGCACCTGGCATTGGCCATTGTCGTAAGACAGGATACTGGGATAGATGGACCTTTGTTCTGACCCAGTATGTCTGTTCTTATGTTCTTATAATTTAAATCAGACTCTGTATCAGATGACTGGTGAATTGATAATTTAATGCCTATTTAAAAAAAAATTAGGGGTGATCCTAGCAATTAATAGGCTTAGTACCAGGCAAATTGCTTGAAACTATAGTAAAGGGAATTATCAGACACATTGGTGAACACGATATATTGGGAAAGAGTCAATATGGCTTTTGTAAAGGGAAATCATGCCTCACCAATCTATCAAATTCTTTGAGTGTGTCAATAGGCCAGTGGATATAGTGTACCTGGACTCTCAGAAAGCCTTTTACAAGGTCCCTCAGCAAAGGCTCTTAAACAAAGTAAGAATTCATGGTATGAGGGAAGATCCTCTTATGGATCGGTAACTAGTTAAAAGGTAGGCAAGAAAAGAGAGAAATAAATGGTCTGTTTTCACAGTGGAGAGAGCTAAATTAGCTGTTACCACTCGAGAAAGATCTTGGAGTCATCGTGGATAGTTTTCTGATAATATCGACTCAATGTGCAGTGGCAATCAAAACTTTAACAAATGCAAAAAAACATAAGGAAAGGGAAGATTAAAGACAGAAAATATCATAATACCACTATATAAATCTGTCGAACATGTGCAGTTGAATACTTCATGCAGTTCTGGTCATCCCATCTCAAAAAGATATATTAGAATTGGAAAAAGTACAGAGAAGGGCAACAAAAATTATTAAGGGTATGAAACAACTTGTGTATGAGAAGAAATTTAAAAAGTTTGGGACTGTTCAGGTTAGAAAAAAGATGATGGGGGGATAAGATAGAGATCTATAAAAAAATGTATGGTGCAGAGAAAGTGAATAGGGAAGTGTTATTTGCTCCTTCACATAATACACAAACTAGAGGTGACCCAATGAAATTAATAGGCAGCAGGTTTAAAACAAACATAAGGAAGTACTTCTTCACACAACACACAGACAACCTGAGGGTTTTGTTGCCAGGGGATTTTGTGAAGGCCAAAATACAACTTGTTTAAAAGAAGAATTAGATAAGCTCATGAACGATATGTCCATCAATGGCTATTAGCCAAGATGGTCAGAGATGCAACCCCATGCTTCAGGTGTTCCTAAATCTCCAATTGCCAGAATCTGGGCCTGGATGACAGAGAATGCATCACTCAGAATAGCCCTGTTCTGTTCATTCCCTCTGGAGCATCCAGCACTGGATACTGTTGGAAGGCCAGGTACTGGACTAGCTTGACCCCAAGTCTAACCCAATATAGCCTTCTTATGTATTTATGAGCAGATTATGAAATAGACTAAAATTTAGCCAAACTAAATGAAAAAAAGTACTTGAATTTTATGTGTTTGTCATGGTACTGAACAGGATCAGGTCTTTGTGTACCCAACTGTGAAACTTGTTTAACACTCTTTAGTGTTGCACAGGAGTGGGTTATGTTAATGCCTTTGGCCCATTTATTCCGATGCAACAGGTCTGAGGAAAGTAACTCTACAGTGAGGATTGCAAATCATCCTGGGTTTGTCCCTTCCAAAATCTACCCTCAAATAAGATGTATTTGAATACTGCTACATAGTTAATATTAACAAGTACCATCTGAAACAGAAAAGGGCTTTTCAACTCCTCCAGACAGATATCTGCAATCATCAGTTATCATCATCATCATTAGGTTGTTGTGTGACATGATCTAGGAACCCTTTACTCTACTTCATAATTCATAAACTGCTGTCTTGTGTGACGGTGAAAATAAATATTCAATAAGTAGAAAAATAGTGAGAATAATTACCATTAATTTTAATAGATGATATGTCCCAAAACACATTATTTTGGATTGAAATGCTTAATTCAAAAGTTTAGTTGATGTATTTATTGATATTTATTCCTCCAAGACTTGACATTCTGGCCATTGCCAGATGTGCAATGTTTCAATTCAACATCATTGTTCCGCTCCAATTAGGCACTAGATGGGATATGAGAGTAGAGGAACAATTTGTCTGATCTGTCATGTCAAAATTGGGTTACCAGAGAAGTGTGCAGTTGTTATCATTGTTATTGATCTGAGATGGCATGGGGAGGTCTGAAGAGATATTAGGGTTCAATTCTAGGACTAAGACACTTGCCCCAGGTCTAACTTTAGCCATAAAACTAGGGCTGGTAACAGGTGAGGAGTTTTTATACTTTTATAGAATTAAATGGTGACATTTCATTAACTTTTAACTCTATGCTCTTCTGATTCAAATGCAGTTTGTTTCATTGTTCCTAGTCTCAAACCATGGCAGACATGGACTGGGGAAACCAAACGACCATCACGAAATTCCTCCTCCTGGGATTTGGGGATCTCCCTGACCTGCAAATTCTTCTCTTCCTGCTGTTCCTAGTGATCTACATCACCACTCTGGCTGGGAACATCCTCATCATAGTGCTCGTTGTGATTGATCAGCATCTGCACACCCCCATGTACTTCTTCCTGGGGAACTTGTCCTTCTTGGAGACCTGCTACAGCTCCACCATTCTGCCCAGGATGCTGGCCAGTCTCCTGACTGGGGACAGAACCATTTCTGTCAGTGGCTGCATCACACAACTATATTTCTTTTGTGCTCTGGCATCTACAGAGTGCTATCTGCTAGCTGTGATGTCTTATGATCGGTATTTAGCGATATGTAAACCCCTTCACTATTCATCTCTTATGAATACCAGAGTTTGCCTTCAGTTGGCTGCTGGGTCATGGGTAAATGGTTGTTTGGCTATTACCATCTTCACATTATTCATGTTGCAGTTCATATTCTGTGGCCCTAACAAAATTGACCATTTCTATTGTGATTCCATCCCATTGATAAAACTCTCCTGTGGGGACACATGAGTTATCATATTGCTGGATTTCATCCTAGCCTGTATATTCACCCTGCCTCCATTTCTACTAACCTTGACATCCTACGTTTATATCATCACCACAATCCTGCAAATCCCTTCCACTACCAGGAGGCAAAAGGCCTTTTCCACCTGCTCCTCCCACCTCATTGTGGTGACAATTTTCTATGGGACACTAATGATTGTCTATCTGCTTCCGAAACTTGATACACTGAGATTCCTAAAGAAAGTTCTCTCTCTTTGTTACACAGTCCTGACTCCCCTGGTAAACCCCCTCATCTATAGCCTGAGAAACAGAGAAGTCAAAGAAGCCTTGCACAAAGCAGTCAGTAAATATGTGACGTTTACAAGGAACATAGAGAACCCTATATAATGACTAAGCTCCAGATTTTTAAAGGTGTTTATGCCCCAAGTGGGATCTTGAAATCAGTGAAGGCCTCAAGACACTTTTAAAACTCCCACAAGGCACCAAAATACCTTTGTAAATCTGGCCCTTACACTGAGGTTTTCAAAGCTACTGGGGTGATTTGGGCAAAAAGTCCCAATTGAAATTAACTTGAAAACTCCTATTGAAAATCTCATTGCTCATGTTAAAAAATAGAGATAATCTGCATGGATTTACTGAGATGGAGTCATTATGGTTGCTCACTGTGTCCACAAAAAATAGATAAGTGAGACTGTGAACCGGTCCATTAACCTCTCATGTTCAGCATTGATACAGGCATTGGGATAGTGTCTTTTCTCTTTGGGCCTGGCTAAACATTCACTCTGCATCAGAAGGGTGTACAGTGCCTTTTTGCGTATATTTTGTTTAAGGCACAATCTCCACTAAATATGGAAGCCAATACCTATGTATATTCCCTGTTGTGGATTGTTTCTCTATAGTTTGCAGTGTTGTTGTAGCTGTATTGGTCCAGGATATTCTTTCTCTGTGTTAGATCATAAAATCTTGTAATCAAGTCTGTGGCTCCATGAGAAAAGCCATTTCATATGAAAATAAATATTTGGGGGGAAAAAACAAAAAAAACAACCAATTATCTTTTGGTGCAAAATATGTGGGGACATAACTACAGGAAACCTGCTACCTCTGAAGTTATGCTATTGTCTTCCCTGTCACATGGGCCTGGCAAACTAACTACTCTTCATTACGCTCACATAAGCCAGATGCAAAGAGCCTGGCATTAGCAGCAACCTACGGACACAGCACCAGGAAAATATTTATCACTCTCATCTGAGCTCAGTCCCTGCTGGGCGGAGCTGGAAAAAGGAAACCGCAGATAGCTCATAGGGGCCTTGGAGGCAGGGAGATTGGGCAAAGCCAAAGAAGCAGAGTCAAAGCCTAAGTCAATGAGGACAGTCCTGACCCAACTGGGCGTTTGCCAGGGCACTAGGGGATGCACACACGTAGAGCCGAGTCTGTTCCTGTGATCCAGGCCTTTCCAACAGTCCCTAAGCAGGGACTCAGCATGTGGCACTGCAATGCAGTGGACACTCAGCTGCTGCCAAGTACATGAAGCAGTTCCAAGGTTGGGAGCTGCTACAATGAGTGTCCCCAAAACTGACTGTAACAAGCATAAGACCCGAGAGGGCTAGTTCTCAGGGCATGCTGCTACCATCCCAGATGCTATAGTCAGCTCTACTGCTCCATGCAGGTCGCCTGGCAACATACTGAGACCCCTTAGAAGCTTTGGGACATGACAAGGAATTATTTACAAATATATGGCTATGGTGGGAGTCACCAGATGGCGCAGTTACATATTGTCTTAAAAGTTTGTGATTTTGTTGGCATGTGAGCAGTA
Source organism: Trachemys scripta elegans (assembly GCF_013100865.1). Taxonomy (NCBI): domain Eukaryota; kingdom Metazoa; phylum Chordata; order Testudines; family Emydidae; genus Trachemys; species Trachemys scripta. The sequence goes on from NC_048309.1 coordinate 37,958,661, forward strand.
TGCAGCCTTTAAAGAAAGCTGCATTGCTCACACAGCACCTTGCTATTTTCTCCTTGTGAATGAGCTCCTCCTTCCACTCCCAGAAACCCAGGCTGGTCGGCCCACTTTGTAAATGAAGCAGCACACACTGTCCAGCAGGGTATCTGCCCTGAGTGTCTTTCTTGTTATTTATGCTCCAGGTGTATCGCAACATAGCAGCATTTATGTGGAGCCTCCCCCTTCCTACTCCCCGCCTCAGCCTTTTAGCTCCTAACAACACCCTGTCAGCCTTCTCCAATGGGAACCAATCTTCAAGGCCCTAAATTCTGCTACTGTTCACCAGAAGCGAGAGACTATTGTTAAATAAATGAATAAAGATTAAAAATCACATCAAAGTTCCTTGGATAAATATTTCCATTGGGTTTGTGTGTCAGTGTGAGAGAGAGATTTCCTTTCATTCAAAGCTTCCATTTGCAAACTATGGATTAAATTTACATTCTTTCTCCTTCATTTTGGTAAACTGCATGGCTTGACCACCCAATACAGCGTGCCTGACTCATCTTAGCCATTGTTACTCGTGGAGTTGTTCCACTGAAGGCAATGGGACAACTGACATGAGCAAAGATTACTCAGCAGAGTCACTCTGCATGGCCATGCACTCTATGGACTCTGTGTTACATTTCAGCCATGCAGAGCAGTGATCTCATACAGCAGGGAGAAGGAGGTGTGGGAGGTTGATTGCATCAGGACAGTTGTTTGCACTGTCTGCACAGAAAACACAGCGTTAATTCCCCCAGCTCAGCCCCTTCGGAGATTGACTCAAGGGAAACACAGCCTGCCATGGAGGAAGACAGAAATACAAGGAGACCTCTGCACTTTGTACATGGGAGGCACAGCATGTTATAACACACATTGAAGCAGCTGCTCGTCCATTCAGGTGGATGTAGGTCTCTCCTCTGAGACGATCCAGATTCTTCAGAAGGATAGGAGACGAGAACCTCAGCTGAGGAACCTGAGTCCTGGCTGCCAAACCCTTGAGAAATACGAGCTCATCGCTTCAAGCTTGGGGTGTCCTGTAGTTGCAGGTGAGCTCCATCTGCCAGAAGGCATTTCTATCCCACCTTCCAAGCAGGGGCATGAATGTGCTTTGTGAATATTCACAGTTTTAGCCTCACCTCCCCACAGCAGTGCCTGTAGGAATTAATAGCACCATTTCAGAACAGGGAAATTGAGATGCATGCCTGGTGCGAGGTCCTCAGCTAGGGATCTGGCCCATTGACTCCAATGGAGTGATGGATGATTTCCACTGGTGGGAGAGCTGGCCTGGCCCCATTGATTCCAAAGGAGCTATTGATTATTTACACCAGCGGGCGATCTGGGTCAGTGTGACTAGGATGAAGCCTGGAACAGGAGAATGGGAATCCAAATTAAGCAAAGTGATAGAAAAGAACAAAACAAGGGCATGCAAAATATAAGGAGGAAATTAGCAGGGTAGCACAAGGTGTGCTGGCCGTTTAAGGGAAGATGGGCTCAGCACAACCTGTGCCTTCTCATCTGAACAGAGATGATGAATTTGGGTTTGGGTGACATGATGGCAGCTCATGGCTGGGGCTTCCTAAAAGAAGAGACCAGCTGAGCTCCCCTGCTCAGAGAGGTCTGGGGAGCTGTCAAAGAGCTGGGCCTGATAGCCCGGCAAAGAGCAGAGACCTGAAAGGAGACTTCTGTAGGGCATGCAGAGGGGACCCAGTGTCAGAAAGGAGTGGGAAAGAAACTCTCCATAGCAGCGGTAAGGGACAGGAGCAAACCCTAGATGGAATCAGGAGGGGCTTGCTGGGAGATTCTGTCTCTGAGTTAAACTGTTATTTCATGTCACAGACAAGATCTCAGAAGGGAGAGTAATTCAAATGCACCAGCTGTGGCAGATTGTTTGAGGAGAAATTAAGGCAGTGTCTGATACAAGATGAGATCAGACTCTCAGAGAGGGCCAGAGGGAACTTGAAGTATAAGTGCTCTAGGTAAAATGCAAGCAACAAACCAATTCAGTATGTCTGAGTCAGGGAACTGGAAGAGGCTCTGTGGATCCACTGAACCATCAGGAAATAAAGAGAAGGACAAGAGTTAGTGGGAAAGTTTCCAGTGACACTCAGTTTAATTGGAAAATGTCAATTTGGCAGAATGAAATATGTAGTAGAATCATAGAAATATAGGGCTGGAAGGGGAATTGAGAGGAAATCTAGCCCAGTCCCCTGTGCTGAGGCAGGACAAAGGAAACTTAAGGAAATCCCCAACAGGTGTTCATCCATCCTGTTCTTTAAAACCTGAGATGATGGGGATTCCCTAACCTTCCTTAAAAGCCTATTCCAGACCTTAACTCCCCTTAAAGTTATTTCCAGTGTTGTGGTAGCTGTGTTGGTCCCAGGATATGAAAGACACAAAGTGAGTACTTTCTTTTATTGGACCAACATCTGTTGGTGGAAGAGACAAGCTATCAAGCGCCACAGAGCTCTCCTTCAATACAGCTGCCCATGCCCAACACTTGCTTTGACAATGTCTGTTCAACCCCCATTTGTGCTAGGTCTCCCAAAGAGTTAAGGCAGCCAACCTGACCTCAACCCCTGAACAAGCTCTTCTTCTAAGCTGCCAATATACATTGTTGGCCTTTTTCCACGCAAAAAATAAAGATCTGTTCGAGAACTGTCACTGGCTAGAGGTTTGTGACTTGAACAGGAGCATACAAATGAATAGATGAAATCTTCTCTCTGCCCGTAAGCTGAAGACCTGAAGAAGAGCTCTCTGGAGCTCAAAAGATTCTTTCCTTCCCCAACATAGGTTGGGCCAATAAAAGATAGTACCTCACCCACCTGGTTTCTCTCATACCCTTACAGTTAGAAAGCTTTTCCTAATTAGATCATAAGTAACAGTCAGCATGGATTTGTGGGACCAAGTCATTCAAATCAACCTATGATCCTTTTTTGACTTGTATATAAGGAGGAAGCAGTAGATATGATCTATCTCAACTTTAGTAAGGCTTTTGATACTGTCTCGTATGACCTTTTCATAAGCAAATTAGGGAAATATAGCCTAAGTGAACCTATTCTAGGGTGGGTGCACAACTGGCTGGAAAACCATACTCAGAGAGTAGTTATCAATGTTTCACAGTCAAGCTGGAAGGGCATATTGAGTGGGGTCCTACAGGGATTGGTCCTGGGTCTGCTTCTATTCAGTATCTTCATAAATGATTTGGATAAGGGCACAGAGAGTACACTTATAAAGTTTGTGGACAATACCAAGATGGGAGGAGGGTGTTTGCAAGCACTTTGGAGGACAGGATTAAAGTTCAAAATGATCTTGACAAATTGAAGAAATGGTTCAATAAGCACAAAGGCACAGAACTACACTTCAGAAGGAATATTCACTTGCATAATTTGTAAGCAAGACATGAGAAGTAATTCTTCCACTCTACTCAGCACTGATAAGGCCACAGCTGGAGTATTGTGTCCAGTTCTGGGCACCACACTTTGGGAAAGATATAGACAAATTGGAAAATGTCCATATGAGAGCAACAAAAATCATTAAAGGTCTAGAAAACATGACCTAAGAGGAAAGATTGAAACAATTGCATTTAGTCTGGAATAGAGAAGACTGAGCGGGGACATGATAGCAGACTTCAACTTTATAAAAGGCTGTTATAAAGAGGAGGGTGATACATTGTTTTCCTTAACAACTGAGGACAGGAGAAGAAGCAATGGGCTTAAATTGCAGCAAGGGAGATTTAGGTAGGATGTTAGGAAAAACGTCATAACTGTTAGGGTAGTTAAGCACTGGAAAAAATTACCTAGGAAGGTTGTGGAATCTCCATTACTGAAGGTTTTTAAGAACAGATTAGACAAACATGTGTAAGGAATGATGTAGATAATACTGAGTGCAGGGGACTGGACTAGATGACCTAGCGAGGTCCCTTCTAGTCCTATAATTCTATTATTCTAATATCTAATGTAAAGCTTTGCTGCAGACTAAGCCTATTACTTCTTGTCCCACCTTTCGTGGACATGCAGAGGAATTGATAACCATATTTTTTATAGCAGCCCTTTACAGATTTGAATGCTCTTATCGGGTCCTCCCTCAGTCTTCGTTTCTCATGACTAAACATGCTCAGGTTTTTTTTTGTTTGTTTGTTTTTTAAACTTTCCTCAGAGGTCAGATTTCCCAAACATTTTATCCTTTGTGTTGCTCTCCTCTGGACACTCTCAGGTTAATCAACATCTTTCCTCAGACTGCAGTGCCCACAATTGGACATAGTACTCCAGCTGAGGCCTCATCAGTACTGAGTCCAGCAGGACAATTACCTCCCATGTCTTACATATGAGACTCCTGTTAATACACCCCAGAATGGTTTTACAGTTTCTGCAATCCTTGTCAGCAGTATTACCACTGCTGCATTTTTTTAACTTCCTAAGAGAACTACTTTGTACTTTTTTTATTGAATTTCATCTTCTTGATTTCAGCCCAATTCTCAATTTTTTCAATGTGATTTTGAATTCTAATCCTGTCCTCCAAAGTTCTGGCAACACCTCCCACCTTGTTGTCATCCACGAATTGTATATGCATACTATCCATTGTACTATACATGCCATTAATTAAAATGTTGACTAGTATCAGAGGCAGGACTGAACCCTGTGGGACTTCGCTAGATACACCCTTCCAATTTTTACAGGGAACCATTGATAACTGCTTTTTGAGTATAGTCTTTCAACCAGTTGTAGTAATTCCATTCAGACCACATTTTCCTAGTTTGCTTATGATACTATCATGTAGGACTGTGTCAAAAAAAACTTACTAAAATCGGCAAATATCATGTCTATAGCTTCCCCCTGTCCACTAGGCCAGGAACCTTGTTTTAACAAGGACATTGGTTTTGTTCGGCATGATTTGTTCTTGACAAATTTATGTCAGCTCTTCCTTATAATCCCATCGTCCTCTAGGTGCTTACAGAATGATGGTTTAATAATTTGTTCCTGTATATTTCCATGTATTGAACTTTGGCTGATTGTCTATAATTCCCCAGGTCCTCTTTCTTCCCCTTTTCAGAGATTGGCAGGATCTTTGCCCTTGTCTACTCCTCTGGGGCCTCGCCTGTTCTCCATGAGTTCCCAAAGATAATTGCTTAGCTGTTCAGCTAAGTTAGTTCCTTGAGTGCTCTAGAATGAATTTTATCAGGCCCTGCCAACTTGAATACATCTAATTTATCCAAATATTTGTTAACCCTCTCTTTCCCTGTTCTGGCTTGTGTTCTTCCCCCTTGTTGTTTATATTAACACTATATTCAAATTTCTTGTATTAAACTTCCATCAATCATTATCTCCCCTCCCAGCTCCAGGGCCTGGAGAGGCAGAGCCCCAGGGTTCTCTGTCTCCCCACACCCCAGCTTGGAGGACAGGTAGTGCCTTTCTGGCTTTTGGAGTTGGGAGGAACTGGGGGAGCCGGTGGTCGAGGTCTCTGCCTCTCTAGCAGCCAGGCTGGAAGGCTATTCTCAGTTTCACTGATATTGACCATAGTTGGGCTTGACACAATTCCATTTTTCTTTGTCTTTTAATTTTGACAAATAACCTTGAAGTTTATTTTAAAGCATTTTTATCAATTTAAATATTCACCACAGTATGTAATTATAGGTTCCATGCATTTTTTTTTCTGATTGCTATCAAAATACATTTTCACAGTTGTGGGATATTATGGGGTGGGGAAGATAATTATTTTATAAAAGAAGACATTGAGATTCAAAAAGTTAATGCTTTATAACTGTTAAACCACAAATTGTCAACATCACATGTCAAAATATACAAAGTGAATATCCTTAAATAAACAGATCACACCTGTATTTACTGTTCATCCATTAGTCCAGTTATAACAAGCCTAATTCAAAAGTCTAAATCAGTGTATTCTAACTCTAAGAAGTTCTCAGGCAGCATTTTTCTTTGTTTGCTTATATGTATATTTCAATTATTATTTATGGAAATATTTTTGTTCGTTTGTGTGTGTATGGTGACATCCACATTACCAATAAAAATCAAATCCTGCCAAACCTAACAATTGCCAACATTAAGGGCCACTGGAAAGCTCAAAAATTCCTTTTAATCTCTCCTGAAATGAAATTTGTATTTTACCTTCCTTTATGGGAAAATGTTCAGGGTTTTGACAGTTTAATCAGGTTTGGGATAAACATTTTGCTGAAAATCTCAACATTTTCCCTTAAAGGAATCCTATCCTTTTCAGCTATCTGTACTAAGACATTTCAGAGAAGGTCAGGGTGATATTTCCAAAGTCACCTCAGAGATCAGGATACCCAGTTCCCCTAGACTGCTCTGAAATTCTCTTAATTGTATTGACCACAAAGTATGTTGGGAAGTTACTGATGTCCAATCTCTCTTTACGGGTAACAGAGACAATGTGCTTTCTTAGGATGAAACATCAAAGGAGCAGGTTCTTGAACCAAATTGAATTTTCATTTTTATGTGCCATGCCGCAGAAGGTCTTCCGTGGGTAGGGAACAGTAGGGTTCTTCAATGGGGCCCTTTAGTTCTCAAAGAATAGAGGACCAAGTCCTATGCATTAGAGAGGGGTGAACCTAAATTGCAGAGAAGTTTATGCCAGATATTTAGATTGTGAGTTTATGGGCAGCATCTTTCTCCTTCAGTCCCTTTCTCATTCCTGTATTATCAATCCATGATCATTATGGACTGTTGAATGAATTCCGATGGAATCTATGATCCATAGGCGTTAGTACAACAATTGATTATAAATACAGTAGAACCTGAGTGTTACGAACACCAGAGTTCTAAACTGATCGGTCAACCACACACCTCATTTGGAACCAGAAATGCACAATCAGGCAGCAGCAGAGACCAAAAAAGAAAGCAAGCATAGTACAGTTCTCTGTTAAAAGTAAACTACTAAAAAAATAACGAGAAAGCAGCATTTTTCTTCTCTATAGTACAGTTTCAAAGCTGTATTAAATCAATGTTCAGACTCTAAGAGCTTTCTTGAGTGGTAACAGCTAATTTACACCACATCATTTTGCATGTACAAGATGATTATGTTTTCCAGGGTTCATAACTCTAAAGTGTTGAAAGAACAACTATAATGTTTTGTTCAGAGTGATGAATATTTTAGAATTACAAACAACCTCTATTCCCGAGGTGTTCATAACTCTGACTTTCTACTGTAGTTAAAAAAGGAAACACTTATTAATAAAGAGTATAGCAGTAGGAAAATAGTACTGACCACCTGACCAGGATGGTGACAGTGATTGTGAAATGGTCAGGATGATTTGAAAGGCTACCAAAACAGGAAACCTAATAGTTAAATGGAAATTAAAAGGATTAGTCACAACAGTGAAATGCCTACAAGTTGCATGGATACTATTTAAAAACACCATAATAGAGAAAGAAGTTAAATGTATACCCCCCCAATACTAAAAAAAATAACCCAGTAAGACGATCAGAAAAATGATACCATGGCTAACAACGGAGTAAAAGAGGTGATTAGAGGCAAAAAGCTATACTTTAAAAATTGAAAGTCAAACCCTACTGAGGAAAATAGAAAGGAACATAAATTCTGTCAAGTTAAGTGTAAAAGTATAATTACACAGGTCAAGGAAGTACTTCTTCACACAACACACAGTCAACCTGTGGAATTTATTGCCAAGGGATTTTGTGAAGGCCAAAAGTATAACTGGGTTCAATGAAGAATTAGATAAACTTATGGAGGATAGACCATAGAATCATAGAAGTGGAAGGTGTCACACCCCAATGGCTCCCTCCCTGTAGGGATTCCCCCTTGAGAGGTCATCTAGTCCAGTCCCCTGCACTTGTAGCAGGATTAAGTATTATCTAGACCATCCCTGACAGCTGTTTGCTAACTCACTCTTAAAAATCTCCAATGATGGAGATTCCACAACCTCCCTAGGCAATTTTTTCCAGTGCTTAACCACCCTGACAGTTAGGAAGGTTTTCCTAATGTCCAACCTAAACCTCCCTTGCTGCAATTTAAGCCCATTGCTTCTTGTCCTATCCTCAGAGGGTAAGATTTTTTTTCTTCCTCCTCCTTGTAACAGCCTTTTACATACTTGAAAACTGTTTTCATGTCCCCTCTCAGTCTTCTCTTTTCTAGACTAAACAAACCCAATTTTTTCAATCTTCCCTCATAGGTCATGTTTTCGAGACCTTGAATCATTTTTATCGCTCTTCTCTGGACTCTCACAAATTTGTCCACATCTTTCCTGAAATGTGGCACCCAGAACTGGACATAATACTCCAGTTGAGGCCTAATCAGTGCAGGGTAGAGTGGAAGAATTACTTCTTGTTCTTGTATACAACACTCCTGCTAATACAGCCCAGAATGATGTTTGCTTTTTTTGCAACAGTATTACACTGTTGACTCATATTTAGCTTGGGGTCAACTATGACCCCCAGATCCCTTTCCACACTACTCCTTCCTAGGCAGTCATTTCCCACTTTGTATGTGTGCAACTGATTGTTCCTTCCTAAATGGAGTACTTGGCTATTAGCCAAGATGGTCAGGGATGCATCCCCATGCTCTAGGTATTCCTAGACCTCTGATTACCAGAAGCTGGGCCTGGACGAAAGGGGATGAATCACTCAAAATTCCCCTGTTCTGTTCATTCCCTCTGAAGCATCTGGCATTGGCTACTGTTGGGAGAATGGGAACTGGGCTAAATGGACCAATAGTCTTATCCAGTATGGCCTCCTTATGTTCTTATGAATAGGTGGCTCATGCAATTGCTAAATCAAAATTTAGTCAAGCTCAAGGGGAAAAAAAGTACTTTACTTAATTATGTGTTTGCCATGATACTAAGCAGGCTGAGGTCTTTGTGTACCCAAACCTGAAACTTGATTCACACTATTTAATGTTGGACAGCAGTGGGTTATGTTAATGCTATTGACCCACTTATTCCAAAGCAACAGGTCTGAGGAGAATCACTCTATAGTGAGGATTGCAAATCATCCTGGGTTTGCCCCTTCCAAAATCTACCCCCAAATAAGATGAATTTGAATACTGCTACATAGGTAATATTGACAAGTATCATCTGAAATAGAAAAGGAATTTACATCTCCAGATATCTGCAGTCATCACTCATCATTATCATCATGATTAGGTTTCTATGTGACATGATCTAAGGAAGCATTTACTCCACTTCAGAATTTATGATATAAACTTCTTATGTGACAGTGAAAATATATATTCCTTTCCCTACAGAACACTAAAATATTCAATAAATAGGCATATGGTAAGAATAATTAACATTAATTTACATAGATATGCCCCTAAACACATTACTCCGGATTGAAATGCATAATGCAAAATTTTAGTTGAAGTATTTACTGATATTTACTCCTCCAAGACCTGACTTTCTGCTCATTGTCAACTGTGCAATGTTCCAGTTCAACATCATTGTTCTGCACCAATAAGACAATAGATGGGACATGAGAGTAGAGGAGCAATTTATCTGATCTGTCATGTCAATATTGGTTACAAGAGAAGTGGTCTGGTTTTATCATTATTATTGATTTGAGGTGGCATGGGGAGGTCTGAAGGGATAGCAGTGTTCAGTTCTAGGACAAGACACTTGCCCAAGGCCTCACTTTAGACCAGTGGTTCCCAAACTGGGGTTCATGAACCCCTGGGGGTTTGCACAATGTTACAGGGGGGGCGCCAGAAAAATTTCCTTAATGGTGGCCAGAGGACCCCAGGCATGGGAGGCAGCAGGTGTGACCCAGTTGTGGAGCAGACAGCCCTGTGGAGCGCTGAGTGGGCAGATGAGCCCCAATCAGCGCGGGGCCGGGCAGTTGGGACCAGAAGGCCGGGCAGTTGGGGCCGGCAGCCTGAAACCTAGCAGTCAGCAGGGGCTAGCAGCCCGAGCCCTGTGTAGTGTGCAGCCGGCAGCCCAGACCCCAGCACCGGTCCAGCAGACTGAGCCCCATCGTGGGCAGGGAGGCAGCTGAGACCCCAGGCATGCAGGTAGCAGCTCGGACCCCTTGGCAGACGGGAAGTTGGCATGATGGGCAGAGTGAGCAGGGGCCATGCTGTATATGGGGGGTGGTCCAGGCTAATTTGTCCCTCACCGGGCACCCTCCTAGGGATGGCCCTGGAAGAAAAGGTGTTTGCACACCAAACCAGCCGGAACCAGGTAGTAGTCAATGTAGCAGTGTCCAGGTGCCTCAGTAATTCAATACTAAGTCATTTTCTCTGGAGTGCTGTTTTGCTTCAGTGAGAGGTGAGTGAATGTTAGCATGACACTGAGAAGATTTAAACTTTAATCCCTGGAAATATTCATTTTTAGGAAGGGGGTTCAGGAGAGTTCACATTTTAGAGAAAGGGGTTCACGGGTTGTTAAAGTTTGGAAACCACTGCTTTAGACCTAAAGTTAGAGCTGGTAACCAAGGGAGGGTAAGGAGTTTTTAAACTTTTATGAAATTAAATGGTGAGACCTGATTAACTTTTAGCTCTATGTTCTTCTAATTCGAATGCACAGTTTGTTTAATTGTTCCTAGTCTCAGCCCATGGAAGACACGGACTGGGGAAACCAAACCACCATCATGGAATTCATTCTCCTGGGATTCGGGGATCTCCCTGACCTGCAAATTCTTCTCTTCCTGCTGTTCCTAGTGATCTACACCACAACTGTGGCTGGGAACACCCTCATTGTCCTGCTTGTTGTGGCTGATCAGCACCTGCACACCCCCATGTACTTCTTTCTGGGGAATTTGTCCTGCTTAGAGACCTGCTACACCTCCACCATTCTGCCCAGGATGCTGGCCAGTCTCCTGACTGGGGATAAAACCATCTCAGTCAGTGGCTGCCTCACACAACTGTACTTCTTTGGTGCTCTGGCATCTACAGAATGCTATCTGCTAGCTGTGATGTCTTATGATCGGTATTTAGCAATATGTAAACCCTTGCATTATTCATCTCTTATGAATATCAGGTTTTGTCTCCAGTTGGCTGCTGGGTCATGGTTAAATGGGTGCTTAGCTATTACCATCTTCATATTATGTGTGTCACAGTTCATATTCTGTGGTCCAAATGAAATTGACCATTTCTATTGTGATCCCATCCCACTGATAAAACTCTCCTGCGGGGACACTCACCTGATCATATTGGTGGATTTCATTCTAGCCTGTGTATTCACCTTGCCTCCATTTCTACTAACCCTGATGTCCTATGTGTGTATCATAGCCACCATCCTGAGAATCCCATCCACCACAGGGAGGCAAAAGTCATTTTCCACCTGCTCCTCCCACCTCATTGTGGTGACAATTTTCTATGGGACACTAATGATTGTCTACATGCTACCGAAAGTTGATACACTAAGAGTCCTAAATAAAGTGCTCTCGCTTTGCTACACAGTGCTGACTCCCCTGGTGAACCCCCTCATCTACAGTCTGAGAAACAGAGAGGTCAGGGAAGCCTTGCACAAAGCGCTCAGTAAATACATAACTTTCACAAAGAACATAGAGAATCCTAGATAATAAGTAAGCTCCAGATTTTTCAAAGTGTTTACCCCCCCAAGTGAGATTTTGAAATCAGTGGAAGCACCAATATGCTTTTGAAACTCCCATGAGGTACCTAAAATACCTTTCAAAATCTGGGCCTTAGCCTGAGGTTTTCAAAGCTACTGGGGTGATTTGGGCAAAAAGTCCCCATTGCAATTAAGTTGAAAACTCCCATTGAAAATCTCATTGTCCGTGTTAAAAAATAGAGGTAATCTGCATGGAGTTACTGAGATAGAGTCTCTATGGTTCCTCGCTGTGTTCATGTAACACAATAGAAGGGAAAGTGAGGCTGTGGACAACTCCATCAACCTCTCATGTTCAGCACTGATACTTACAGTGGGTTAGTGTCTATTCTCTTTGGGATTCGCTAAATGTTCACTCTGCATGAGAAGGGTATGGCATCAGATTCTATATGGAACTGACATGTTGTGTAAAGCACAATCTCCACTAAATATCAAAGCAAATCCCTGTGTACATCCCCTGTTGTACATTGTTTCTCTATAGTTTGCAGTATTGTTGTAGCTGTATTGGTCCCAGGAGATTGTTTCTCTGTGTCAGATCATAATACCTTGTAATCCAATTCAGAAAACCTAATACAATCAATGTGGAGACAAAATATCCACATGGTTTGCGTTTCCATGAGAGAAGCCATTTTATGTCAAAATATATCCTCGACACTGCGGTGAGCAATTGGCAAAAGGAAACTGCAGATGGCTCATAGGGCCCTTGGAGGTGGGGATGTTGGGCAAAGACAATGAAGCAGACTCAGAGCCCAGGTCAATGGGGACAGTCCTGACCCACCTGGGGGTTGCCAGGGCACTAGGAGATGCACACACATAGAGCTGATTCTGTTCCTGGGGCTGGGCCTGTCCAACGGTCACTGAGAAGGGACTCAGCACGTGGCACTGCAGGGCAGTGGACACTCAGCTGCTGCCAAGTATATGAAGCAGTTCCAAGGTTGGGAGCTGCTACAATAAGTGTCCCCAAAACTGACTGCAACAAGCACAAGGCCTGGGCAGGCTCATTCTCAGGTCATGGTGTCTAGCCAGACACAAGTACCCCTTCCTCAGGGAGTGAGGCAACCTATGACCAGAGGAAGTGGCTACCACCTACCAACAGGCAGAACTCCTGTAATGCCAAACTCAGAAAAACAGATGAAATGTTTTTTAAAAATAATCTATTTTCAATTTCTTTTTTTGCTGAAACAAAAATGATTTTTTGCTTGGCTTTTCCATTTTGAAGATTTTTTCCCCGTACTTTCCTTTCCCATAGTTCTGGAAAAGAAGGGTGATGGAGGGAAAAGGGGGGGGATGGGAAAAAATGCAAAACAATGTTTTTCTTTTTAATTACTAAAATTTAAAAAGAAAGAAAGAAAGAAAGAAAGAAAGAAAGAAAGAAAGAAAGAAAGAAAGAATTTCTGGTGTTTTCTACAACTTATTCATTGGAAAAGGAGGGGATAAAGGTAAACCGCCAAACTATTTTTTTCATTGTTTGAAAACACAAAAGGAAAGCATTTTCATTTTCATTTAGTCAAAAGAATTGACAACATTCCACAACTTTTTTATTTTCTAAGGTAAAACATTCAATTTTTCATGAAGCTAATTAAAACCAAAACACACAAACAAAAAATGCCTGCCTCTATACGCAACTTGTGTGTGAACTGAAACAGTGAAAATTGATCATTTGTGAAATTGTGCCTATTGCTATCCCCATCACATACCCCTGCAATCCAGCTACTGCTCATTACACTCACACGGGCCACAGGCAGCCAGTCGCAAAGATAGGCCACCGGACACTTCACCATGAACATCATTATCACTGTTATCTGGGCTAAGCCTGGCTGTGACCAGCTCCAGCAAAGCAACAGCACCGGGCTCACTGGGCCCATTGATTCCAGGGAGGTTGGGCAACCACAAAGAAGCAGACTCAAAGACCAGAATCCTGACCCAGTTGGGGGTTTACCAGGGCCCTAGGAGATGTGCACATGTAAAACTGAGGCTGTTCCTGGGGCTGGGCCTATCCAACAGTCACCAAGGAGGGAGTCAGCATGTAGTACTGCAGGGCAGTAGCTGCTTTGCTGCTGCAATTACACAAAGCAGTTCCAAGGCAGGGAGCCACCACAATGAGTGTTTCTGAAACTGACTGCAAGAAGTGCAAGGTATGAGAGGGCTTGTTCTGAGAGCATGGCCACCATCAGTCTTAGGTACCATAGAAAGCTTTGCAGCTCCATGCAGGCCCCACTGCAATCTATAGCTGTCTGAGACCCATAGAGTGGGTCTATATAGAGCTCTCTGAGACCCCCATGACAAGGAATTATTTCCAAATATATGGTTTCAGAGTAGCAGCCATGTTAGTCTGTATCCGCAAAAAGAACAGGAGTACTTGTGGCACCTTAGAGACTAACAAATTTATTAGAGCATAAGCTTTCGTGGACTACAGCCCACTTCTTCGGATGCATATAGAATGGAACATATATTGAGGAGATATATATACACACATACAGAGAGCATAAACAGGTGGGAGTTGTCTTACCAACTCTGAGAGGCCAATTAAGTAAGAGAAGGAAAAAAAAACTTTTGAAGTGATAATCAAGATAGCCCAGTACAGACAGTTTGATAAGTGTGAGAATACTTACAAGGGGAGATAGATTCAATGTTTGTAATGGCTCAGCCATTCCCAGTCCTTATTCAATCCTGAGTTGATTGT